>NC_058130.1:766864443-766990064 GCF_016433145.1 Gracilinanus agilis
TCTCTCTCTCTCTCTCTCTCTCTCTCCCTCCCTCTCTCCCTCCCTCTTCTCTCCCTCTCTCCCCTCCCCCCCCCCACATTTTTTAGTGGGAATTTGGGAAAAGAAAGAGGACAAGAGAATGACTTGCTATGGACAAAACAGCTGATGAGGACAAAAGATTAGACTCCTATCTATCTTCGGAAGCCAGGAAAGGCTAGAGAATAAAGAAAGAACCAAACTTTCTTTTCCATGTAAAGCATGTACCAAACTAAATGTTTCTATGTCTGATTCTTGATTTTGTTTCTTGGCTCTTACTCTGGCAATTTAATAATTAAGTACAGTTCCTGGAATGATGTCAGATAGCAATGCATGTATCAAAAACTGGGGTCTGAGTAGGCATTGGTTATTGATTTTAATAAGCTTCCAGAAGGAAAACTGACAACAGAGCTATATAGGAGCAGTATTTGAGGAGAAAACTTACACTATGCACAAAATCTCTGGTAGCTTCTTGATTTATGCAGTGCTATTCATTAAATCAAAATGGCAGGCTGGGAGTAAAGACAAAAGGGTAAACCCATTTACAAATCTGGGCCAAGAAGCCAGAACCTGTCCTTTGGGTCTCAGTGTAACCCTTACACCTCATGAGCACAAATCTAGCTGGCCTCTGTACGTCCTTACAACTTCTGCATAAGGAGATCACAGGAAATCCTCACTAGTAAATACAAAGTACAGAGACACCACAAACTCTCCCCAAACTCTCAGAACTGCACAGGTTTCAAAGAGTCAGATCAAAGTATCAAAAAGTCTCCTTCTATGGCTGTTTACACACATTTAATTCTAAGTACACTATCCGACTTCATTTCATTTTCTATTAACAGTGGTTGAATTTGAACACACAGAGGGGAAAGGGTGGCTCCAAAGGAGAGTGGTAAAGCAGTATACATGGAAAATCCCATCCAAATGGCTCCTCTGCCAAGTGACTTCCACAAAGATCTACAGTTTAATTGGGGCTCTATCCAATCTGGCAAGAGAAGAAAGGCCAAATCAGGTAACTCTTTCTTTTAAACATGCATCTCCTGCTGAGAGGTAAATGCCTTGTTTTATATATTGCCACATCCAACCTGATTCTCTTTTTAGAATGGAGCATGCTACAGTAGCTCACATTTAAACCCTGGGAGCTCTTAAGAGATCATTTTTGATCAAACTAATTTGACACTCATGTCATGTCTGAAACTCAACCATCTTCCTCATCAGAAAAGAAAAATATGTTCATTTTAAAGAAAGTTAATAGAATAGCATCCAAAAGCAATCTCATATTATCAATAACCAGGATTATTGATAATATTTAACAGGGAACAGGTGCGCATACATACAAAAGCCTCAAACTTAAATAGCAAAATCAAATCGACAAGGAAGAGGTTTTGATTTCTGGGTACCTACTACACAAATACTTAAAGAGCCATCACACACACTCTCCATCTGAATAAATATCAATCACAAGAATCACTTCCAATTTCACAAGAAAGCATCAACATCATTCTAACAGGACAGGAGAACCAAATTTCTAGATTTCAAAAGGCCCATATTGCTTTTAAAAAATAGCATCTAATTCAGCAAATGGTATTAAGCACCTACTGTGCAAATTAATCCCTGTGCTGACCACTAATGTGAAACCATGTCAGATAAGGTATAGCCTCTACCCTCACAAAGCTTACAGTCTAGAAGGATGGAAATGGCACTAACAGAGCAAACCACCATGCAAAGTAACCCATCAGGCACAAAGGAGGAGTAAACAGTCAGTCCTCTTTGAGGTGCTCACTGACTATGGGACATCAGGAAGGCTTAGTGGAGGAAGAGGCATCTATGGAGACTAACAGGATGGCTGATAATCTGACAAGACAAAAGCAGAACAGAGAGGCGATTCCAGAAGAAGAGAACTAGGAAGGCTAGGCCAGGAGCCTTTCATGAATTGTGTTAGGGCTAGACGCCTGGAGTCCATGGTGCATGGGGCAATGACACAGCCATCAATCAGCAAAGGCACTCTGCAATGGCTGCTCCGGGCCAAGAGCTGTGGAGATCTAGCTGGGAAGCTAGAACAAAGGGATCTGGACTTTGGAATTGAGAGCCACTGAACATGAGGGTCCAATCAGCAAGCATCTACAAAGAGTCCACTCTACTCTGGGCCCTGAGATGGGGTGCAAGGGAAGTATTTTAAAAATGAAACCAGTCTGCTCTCCACCAGCAGAGACAGCACATCCATATTAAAGAAGACACTGATTATGAGACCTCAGGATAAACAAACACACCAGAAGAAGACAAGGAAAACTCGTGGCATAAACACCAGATGGCTTTCGTGAAATGATATTAGGCAGTCACAACAATAATGTCAGCAAGGCCATCATTACCTATGCCAGCACTGGACACTAAAGAGAGAAAAAGAGAAAGAGGCTGGGGATGGGACCAGGACAGAATCCACAAGTGACAGGTTTCAGCAGATTATGAGACAAGAAAGGAGGGAAAGGGAACTGTCCACCATGGAATATGGTGTGAACAGAGATAGCCTCAGAAGGAGTCAGCGCCTAGGGAGGAGGAATTATGTGCTCACTTTGGGGCATGCCGCACATAGAGTGCTAGTGAGACATCTGGGAGTTAAGGCCATGGGTCTGAGCAGGACTACCAACGGAGAAGAGAGGAGGGATAAAATCAGAGAGAGACCCCAGCTCAAGGGCAGTTAAGTGCCCTTCATATACTTTGAGGCAATGATCTCAGTCAATCAAATTGAGTCAGGGCTGGTGGCTGTGATAGGTTTCCAAAAGACAGTCCACAGCACATTCTACCTCCAGAATTTAATGGCTTAAAGGGCCAATCTCCCAGCAGATAAACAGCAGTAATACATATGTGATTTTGTATTTATCATTTCAAATAGAAACAAAGATATGACTGTGCCTTTCCTTATAACAGAGTGGCAAAGTATGTCTAACTTTGCAGCTCCAAGGAAATTAAATTTGAAGGACATCACTACAACCTAATATTCTAAGGAGAAAAGGTTATTTAAATTGAAACTCAGTAGTAGGCATAGAGAAAGTACTAACTATTCCTTAATTGATAATATATAAATGAAAAAGTTAAATAATAAGTAGTAGAAATCCTTTTTAGCACAAATTCAGCATAAAATCCTTTTTGGCAAAAAAATCAGAAAGGGAAATGATCATGTCAATTAAATTCAACAAACTAGCAATAGAAGTAAAAGGATTCCATTTAACCACCAGGAAGAAATCAATTTTTAAAATAAATTCTAAATGTTTCCCATTTGGATCTTGCCGGATGTCAAGAAAATATCAAGAAAGAAGACCCACAGTTTTAAAGTAAGAACAATTCAGTAAAAGTAAGAAGTTGACCAGATCAGAAAAATATATAAAAGATAGAATGGCAACTTATATTAATAAAAGGGGGGGGCAGCGTTAATCTACACTTTTACTAAGTGATGTCCAGAAAAAATAAACCCTCAAACCTAAGAAAACTGCCTGTTGGTGGAAAAGAAAATAGAAACTACTCTTTCTGAGAAGTAGTATGTTGTAGTAGAAATAGCACTAGTCTTCAAGTCAAAATGCCTGGGTTCCAGTCTCAATCTTAACACATCCAGGTTATCATCCTGAGTCTTAAGTCACTATGCCTTGCTTTAGGAAACCTCTAGAAACTTTGCTGAGCCTCAGTTTTTCCATTTAAAAATGGTGAGAATGCCTGTGTTACCCTTAAAGAAAGCAGGTGTGAGAAGGATCAGAGAATGAGAGATTTAGAATTGGAAAAGCCCTTGGAGTTCTTAACTAGTACAACACCAATAGCTAAGAAAACCTTCACAGAGTTTAAGGAGATTCCTCTAAGGGCACATGTTTAGCATAAGAAGCAGAACTGAGACCTGAACTCATTTCTTAACTTCAAGTGTCAGAGACTTCTAACTGCCTTGTAAAATCATAAAGCACCATGCATAGGTAAACTGAAGGAAAAAGGAGGAGTTATACAAAGAGAGTGCTTCAAAATTCCAAAAGAAACTTCCAGCAGTCACAATTACCAAAAGAAAAATCAACCAAAAAAAGAAAAATAAATTTAAAAATATATATATATATACACACACACGCACACACAAATTCCAATTGAGTGAAGAAGCTCAGATAAAGAGCCTCTGTGAATCTTTTCTCCCTCCCAAGAACAAAGCCCCACAGCTCTCCACTCATCAGGTCTTTGCTCTTCCAGGTGTCCCCCAAGCCCCACCGCTCTGGTTGTTTTTAGGGGATTGGGAGGGGGGGGGGGAACCTACCGTGAGGGCCTGGATCTCCTCCTCAGCTTCTGCTGTTGTCTCCTCCAGCTCAGTTTTTGCCTGTCGGAGCTGACTCTCCAGGGCAGTTCGAGCCGACTGCAATGCTGAAAGCTGAGATTCTCTCTCCTGGAGGGAGAGCTGCAGTTCAGTGAGCTGGCGCTTAAGTTCCAACTTTTGTTCTTCGTGCTCTAGACTAACCTAATTAAGAAAAATAGCCATTGCTGAATGGAAGTCAATTAACAAGGAAACCAAGGCAAAACCTGACACAGCTGTGCCCCTCAAATTGGAGTCTGGTCTGACAGAACATTTACTTGGGGCAGCACAAAGGAAAATATTCTATCATCAAATCTGACTACATCTGATAAATCCTGCCAGTGTTAGAACTGTTCTGGGCCTTAACACTATCTATTGCTTTAAAATATTCAAGGGCTTGGAATATGGCCAAGAGAGAACTGCAGAGCAAGAATCCCAAATGCAAATTAGAACAATTACTCTTATATTTTAAAAAATAGCTAATAGCTGTGTCATACACAGAAAATAGCTATAAATAACTTCACATTAGAAACAAGGGCATTTTTACAATATTAACAAAACTCAATTAGAATGACAGACCACTTCCATTTATTTTAAATATGTCCATCTTGATTGACTTTTTATTAGGTAATTCCCCATCATTACGCTGCAAACTGGTATTTCTTACACCCTATTAAAATACCAGAAGGAATCAGCAAAATTAGTGTGCCTCTGCTCAGCAGACAAGGAAATTCTTACAATGCCCACTCATGAGGTGGGCTTCCAAAAGCATGCTATGTGATTTCACCAGGGGTAGGAGGACTATTAGGGTAAAAGCAGAACTCAAAAGCCAGATATCTCTGATCTTCAACACTTTCTCTTTGCAAATCCAAACACAAGGCATTAGTCAATGCTAAAAGATGAAAGCTCAAAGCAAAAAGCCAATGGGCCAATAACACAGACAACAAAGGAAATAGCAAATAGGGGAGGGCAAAATGACATCCAATGCGTGTGCGTGTTCATTATCCAAAGCTACAACCGATTCCAATAAGAATAGATGAATCTAGGTAAGATAAGTCACTGACTATTCACAATAATCGTCTGGTGTTCTTGAATTTAAAGGCACATATGGCTGAATGACATCTATTCACCTGTGTTCCTTGAGATATTAAATATATGGAAAGTTGGCTATTATTACTGTTTTATGTACTGCTTGTTGCCTGAGAAAATGAAACAAAATGATAACGGAGAAGTTGGCCTTCCTAGCCAAATCCCCAAAGGAAATACAAGTGCCAAAGGATTAAAGCTTCTTGTCCCTCTAGTACAAACAATGAGTCTAACTACATACCTGGAGCAACAAGCTTCAGTGAAGACATCTATCTATTTGCCCTGTTAAGATGGAGCTAGAGTCCTTACCTACAGACATCATAAGGTAAAGATTTTCATAAGGAGAAAAGGAAGAGAAAGAAATACTATTCAAATGTTAATTTTCTGCAGAGATGTATTTTAACTACTTAGAGCATTAACTGAGGCTCTCTGCTAAGAAGCTTATTGTAGAAACTAATAAAAAAAAAAGTCTAGAAAATTAAAGTTAATTATTCTCTAAGGCTTTCAGACCACTTAAAGGAATGATGAAAAAACCTCCCTGTCCTCTGAAAAACAACTTTCCTTTTAAGACTCCATTATAATTTAAGATACTTCCCACTGTGAGCCTTTCAGGTTCCATTTTGGGCCCTCTGCTGTTCTCATTCTGTGCTCCCTTCCTTGGAGTGTCATCCATCCATCCCCAGGGTTTCAACTAGTGGCTTTATACAGGTGTTCCCAAACATCTGTCTACAGTCCTGTCTTGTCCTAAAAATTTTAATTACATTCACGTCCCATATCTCCAACTGCCTCCTGGATATTTCCACTCAGACAGTCCAATGTTGCCTCAAACTCTGGCTGCCCAAACCAAACTCACCTTCTCTACTCAGACCTCATTCCCAAAACAGTGACTGCCCCTTCATCACTGCTCTACTCCTATTATTGGCACTGCTATGCTCTCAAGACATCCAAGCTTAATAATTTGGAATTATCTTTGATCCTCCCCTCCCTTCACTATCCTGTTAAACTTAGTTAACCGGCAGGTGTACATAAAAGTAATGAAAAATTGATCTTAGTTTGTACCTCCCTCAGCCTTGTCTCCAGCTCTAAGAGACGACTTTTGTCACTATGGTCTTGATGACTGATTTTTTCCAACTGTTCTTCCAGCTTTCGATTCTGAGCTTCCAATTTCCCAGCTTGTGTTTCCAGATAAAACTTCTGTTGTCTGAGTTCTGAAATCATCTCTTCTTGGGCTTTCCTGATGGGGGTGGAGGGAATCAAACAAAAATACATTTTCACTTACAGACCATCATTTGATTTAGAAAGTACATATAAAAATAGTGGAAGTCCCCATTAAATGGACTGTGATCACTCCCAAATTAGCATCTCCTATTTCTGCCTCAAATATACATCATGGAAAAATCTGGTTAACTTTTAGTCATCTTTTGCTCAGGTCCCCACACCTGTGGTATTAATCATGCATGTGGGAGATGATAGAAATATTAACATTTAACTCCTTTTTTTGCTTATTGTAAGTCTATCTCTAAGTGAGCACAAAGTTCCTATTTAATGTACAAAAGAGATTAACGTTACCACCTCAGGCTATCTAAACAAGGACCCAAAAGCAAAAAAAAATTCAATGTTAATATTTCTAGTTTCCCTCAAACATCTACCACTCCTTTCTCTATGTTGCCTAGAAGTAACACCAGAAAGACAGAAAGGCCAAGAATTACCTTACTGTGACCTAAACTATGTAGACAGGTAAAAATGGCCCCAGAGAGTCTAGTGAACTGTAAAATCTGCTTTTTTTTTTTTAATCCTTACTTTCTGATTTAGTAATAACTCTAAGACAGAAGGACATGAGCTAGGCAAATGGGGTTTAAGTGACTTGCCCAGGGTCACATAACTAGGAAAGGTCTGAGGCAAGATTTGAACCAAGGTCATTCAGACTCCAGGCCTAGTGCTATGATTCTGTCTGAAATGAACAAGTTTAGGGTAAGACAGGTAGAACTATCCAGAAATTGAATCTTATTTGACAGCCCATTCTGCAAATGATTTTTCTCCAATTGACTATCCTTCCAAGTTCTCCAGAGGCCAGCAAAACAAGACAAAAGCTGCCCATTCACACAAAAACAAATTCAACTCTGAAGAACTAGAAAAACTAGTCACTTTGAAAAGAAATGCAGACACACTAAAGCAAAGCTATAAATAGTTATATTAAGGAGTCTGCTGACAATGCCTGTAGAGACTAAAATATCCTTTTTTATCTAGCAATCTCAAAGCAAGTGGAAGTATTTAAGAAAGCACAATTTGGGAGCAATTAGGTAACTCAGTGGATAGAGAGCCAAGCTTGGAGACAGGAGGTTCTGGGGTCAAATCTAGCCTCAGATAGTTGTCCTAGCTGTCACCCTGGGCAAGTCACCCAGCCCTTACCACTTTTCTGCCTTGAAACTGGTACTTAGTATCAATTCTAAGATGAAAAAGTAAGGGAGGGAAGGAGAGAAGGAGGAGGGAGGGAACAAAAGAAGGAAGGAAGGACCTGAGGGAAAGAGAGGAAGTATCACAGAATTTCAAAGATAGAAGGGCCCTCAGAAGCAAATAAGTTCAGATGGAATCCGGAAAATAATCCCTTCTGTAATATACTAGATATTGCTTAAAGACCTTGAGTCAGAAAGAACAACCGTAAATCTCTGTAAAGGAGTCCATTCTCCTTTTCAATACCTCTCATTATTAGGAAGTTTCCCTCTTCATTTCTCTCTAACCTCTCTTCCATGCGACAGTCTTCTGTATCCCCGAGAAGCAGTAAGAGTCCTGCTCCACATCTTCTCTTCTTTAAGAGCTCTCCTCAGTCCCTTCACTCTCATATGGCATGAACTCAGGGCTCTTCTGTAGACCCCAGCTTTGACCTGTACACCCTCTCACATCACACTAGCCTCTCTGGCAGCCACAAATTCTGATTCATATTGAGCTTCTAGTCCAAAACTCCTGAATTTTCTTTTCTGAAAAACTGCTGTTAGCAAGCCCCCCCAACTTATACATGTAAAGGCAACCTTTTGAACTAAAGTATAATGTTTCATTTAGTTCATTTAAATTTCATCTTATTGGATTCAAGTCATTGTCTTTGGCCTATCAAAATTTTGGGTACGCTGACTTTGTTTTCCAGTGTGTCCCACCTGAACATTTAATACTCATCCTATAAAAGGCACAAGCCCAAACTTAGATTCCTGGGCCATTCCACTGGAGACTTCCTGCCAAGGTAACATCAAACCATCAGGAGAAAAGGAGAGAAAGGGTTGATTGTGACACTTGGATGAGACGAACATTACACAAAAGAAGGGTTTTGAGCTCTGAGCAGAGGTGTGGGAGTCTTACAAATCAAAGAAATTGAATTTGTCATAATTTACCAAAGAGAAAGCATGTGTGGTTAGCACTTGGAGAATGAACACTAGGATACAACCAAGAAAGCAGCTAGAATTAGGAGACTTACATGTTCCTCTGGGTAAAGAGGCTGCTATTTGCTGCCAATTTATTTGCTTCTGACAGCTCCACTATCCTCTGTTCCAGAGACCTGATCTTGGAATCCATAGCATTGATCATCTGAAACACAATACTCCTTTAGACAACATACATCTGAAAACACCATCGGTTAAGTCAGGATTCATGGTCTGTGTAAAAGTCACATCTAGAATATTTATCATCTGGCCACAGGCAAAGACTAACTGAAAAGGCTATAACCTGTCAGTCATAAAAGTCATGTACACAAGTTGATGTTCAGTTTCTCTTTCAAGACAGAAACAAAAATTAGTAGCTTCCAGAAAGTTTTTTGAAGAGCTTTAATTTACTGGGTCCATATTTACTTGTGATTAGCTAATGTGTGGAATTCATGCTCAGGAATTTATAAGTGAAAAGTATGCTATTTCTTCGTTTGTTACTCCATCGTCGTCGTCTCCAATTCCCTATTCACAAATGTACAAGACTGAGAAAGGGCAGAAACACAAAGCTAAGGAAGAGGAAAATGGGACTGGAAGAGACACTCCTAAGCCTCATGCGCCACACTGTCTGAAAGGATAACATCACATCACATCACATCACATAGCACAGTTTTTTCATTGTGACTTTGGTGTGACGAAGTCATCTTCCATGATGCTCCCTTACAAAGACCTTTCTATCGAGCACAACGATGACTATTAACGCAGAAGCAACGGACGTAGGGATGGAATCTTCTCAAGTATGTTGTTCCCAACACATGGTAATAAACAACTGTTCAAAGTAATTTTCAATTTGGTTACACCTACCGCCTTCTGCTCACTGAGAATTTTGCTTTTTTCATGAGCTTCTTCCTCGTGTCTTTGCATCATATTCTCAAGTGTCTCCTTATCAGCTAGATCTTTTTTTATCTGATTGTCCAACACCTAAAGGAAACAGAATAGTAAATGAATGACCTAAGGAACACAGCTTAGTAAAAAGACTAAACTGGGGCACATGAGAGGGCTGTTGCCCAGGAAAAGACGAGGAGAAGAGGAGGAGCAGTGAAGAAGCCAAGGCCTCTAAACTTCGGGGCAAGCAGTGAAAACTGAGAGGTGGAAGCAATTAGCAAGGGATATAGTTCAATACAAATACCATCCATTGGGAAAATAATGGGTAGAGTCATTCTAAGTGCCTATTTAAAACTAGTTGCCTTACAGTCTACAGAGGCAAACTGCACAGGTAAGCTAATGAGTGTTAGGGGAAGAAAGAAGAAAAAAAGAACTTGCTCTCAAACAGGGTCCTAGAAAAATCTTTTGTGGCTAGCAGATGCTGCCTAGGGAATAAAACAGCGTCAAAAGTCATCTGGAGTACCAGAAAAGCGCTCTTTATACCACTGGGCAGGTATTTTACTTCCCTTCTCAAGAAACACCATATATTCTTGTCATCTTTTAGGACAAATCTGCTCACAGTTAAGTCCCCATTTATAAGAACTGCATTCTTAATATAAATTGTGTTCTTCAAACTGATGAACAAAATGGCATTGGGGACATGGAGTTGGCCTTCTGTGGTTGACTGTTAAGCCTGAGGGCAGAAGGCAGAGTTCTAAAGTAATAGCGATTAGGTTCACATCCAGGACCAGCAAACAAGGTAAAACACTGTCTAAGATGGCTGACAAGTCAAATTAAACAGATACTAGGAAAGAAACAGTGTGAGCCCCTGTCTTCCAAACATCTGTGCCAGTCTAGCTAAAGAAGAAATTTATCCCTGAGAAGAGGAAGCTTTCCCCCTGGTGAAGCCACATGTTCCTAAAGCTCATCAATCCAGTGGAAGCATCTTTTGCTGCCATGAGGTAACAAAAGGTGACAGTGTCACCATCTACCAATTGGACAGAAGGTCCTAGGAAGTACATGGTCCTCCCTGCTGACAAAAAAAAGAAAGAAAGAAAAAAATTAGAAAAAAGATTTTGAATTTTGCCTTTAGATGCTACCCCATGCTTCTTATTCGTTCGTTGTGTTAACCCAAATGATGGCAACTACATCAAGAAGGACAACAGGGGGTTGAAAATAAAGCTGAAGGAATTGGGGACACAGGCAAGGTTCGTGACTTTTCTATCAAGTCTATTATAAAGAGAACTACTTTCAACAACCATAAGGACATCTTGCTAAAAAAGACTAGACAGCTAATGAAGAAAGGAAAGAACACAGTTCAAAGAACTGATATCATAAGAAAAGCTTTAAATGAGGATCAATGTATAAAAAATATTAGCAGTTGGTATGAGCACAAAAGGTAAAGACGGGACCATGGGGAGACAGGAGAGAACACATTGGGACAGGCTGCCAGATCTCTGGGATGCTTATGTCACAATTCTAAAATTATGTCAAGAACCATACTGAGAGAGGGAAAAAATAGAGAGTTTTAGTACATGATCAAAACTGTGACCCAAATGGCATTACAGAAGCCTAGTGGGACAATTCAAGGCCATAACAGCAGTAATAAGACATAACAATTACTCAAAAGAGACAAGTTGTGGAAGGAGGGAACAGGAAGGCAGGGAAAAAGAATAGGAAGGTTAAAAGCTCTTGCTACTAAGACCCTATGTATTTGGAGTTGGGTCTGAAAAGATAAAAATGATGGACCTAGAGTAAACTTTAAAGGGGGAAAAACAAGGAGAACATTCAGCAACAGAGCCTACCACAGAGAACTAAATGAAGATAAGGTAACTTTTTCTAGACAGGTAACATAAATAGAACCAACTTATGATGGGGAAATTTCATAACCCAGCCAGCCAATGTGAAGAAAAAGGCAAGTCATAAGCTGCCCTATTAAGTTAGAAATATTTTTTTTTATTATCAGAAATAGGAATTTAGAGACTAATAGGTTAGAATCAGAGTTGAAGGGGTTTGGTGTCTACGGCTTAAAGGGTATAGTGGGGAACTGAATAAGAGCTCCTCCTCCTCTGGCTTTATTTTCTTTCTTTTTTCTTTGGTGGCTTTTTGGGGGGTTTGGGGTGGGGGGGTAGGAATAAAAGCCAGAAGAGATACCAAGGACAGGAGCAGAAGGAGAGGACAGGTCTTGATTCAAAAAAGAGTGATGGTTCTTCAGTTACAGTGGCCACATTGATAATGGCACCAGAGGAAATTTAAGAGCCTCTTTCAAAGTCTGATTTCCAAAGAAGATAGAATGAGATAAAAGTTTTTGTCTCAAAAATGATAAGGGAAAATATGGTTATCAATGAAATCAAACTTCTGACCTCCAAATCCCCCCACGGATAACATAAAAAAACCTCCCACAAAAGACTAAAGACAGAGTTTACTCAGAGCTCCACAAGCCTCAGAAGAAGAGCCCCGTAAGTGACCAGGGAACAGAAAGAGTCTGTGACGTGTACAAGGGGTGCGCTCAGGAAGATTAGAAAGTCTCTTTACTTTAATTTTTTCCTCGTAGAGTTGCTCTTTTTGTTTCAGATGCACCTCTAGGTGCTGGGCTGAGACCTGAGCCTCCCGGTGCTTCTCCTCCAGCTCCTGAATACAAAAGAGTAAAAGGTCAGGTGTGTAGAGGGAATAAATAATATACCCAAAGTATGTTTAGCATACATGGTTAACATAACTTTGGTATATATATGCAGTATAATTAACAGGCATTTCCTTCCCCCTCAGAAGGAAAGGGAAACCATCATTGAGCCTAGGAAGTAATAAGGGGTTTGGTATTTGAAGGCCTGACATATTCATTCTCGCTCTCCTCTCTCTCCCTCCCTCCTTCCTCTCTCTCTCATTATCTTTCTCTATTATAATTTCTCTCTCTCTCCCTCATTATCTCTCTCTATTCTCTATTATTCTCCCCTTCCCCACCCCCACCCCTCTTATTCTAAGAGCAATGTTAGGAAAGCTATTGGTGTAACTCAGCCAGTTCCTGTCCCTTTCACTCCACATTCTACTGCAATGTGAACCCATGATGCAAATAAAGACAAAAAAATTTCCTAACAGTATCAGTACCCTCTAAGGATTGTCATCTTAGTCAATTTTTCTCTGCTAGGATAGCCTTTTAAAAGAGAAATAACTTGTTCTCATTAAAAAATTACAATGTTTCTATAGTAAAAATTCAGCATATTGCTCAAGAATTTAACAGGAAGAATAATTTGTTTGATGTTTCAAAAACTAAAATATCATATTAAAAATAAGTATATAGATACTGATACATGCAAATCTGTAGAAGAAGAAATACCATGTAAAAATACAAAATAGTATTGATTACAATTAAGTGAAAATTTGCACAAGCACTTTAAAGGTAAAATATGAATAATGGCTATTCGTTTTCTTTTCTAGTAAAGTTATATTATAATTCTTCAAAACTTTTTTTATAAGTAGTTTGTTCATGTTTTCTGTCACTTAGCAACCATCTCATTCATTTGCTAACATCAGGATGGTCTTGAAACAGGGCAGCATCCCAATGATAAGCACATGCTCTAGATGCAAAGCCATTCCCTCTACACTAGGATTGCCAGAAATCTGGCCACCACCAAAATCATTACACAAAATCTGCACCTGATTCTACAAAGAACGAGGCAACTTTTCTCTGAAGTGACACTTTTGCAAGAATTCTGAAGGGCAAGGAAACTGGCAAGATTATGGACATGCAAAGAGAAGAAAAGTGCACACAAATTACTAAATTTCTGAGATTTAAGTTCTTTTTAATTCTAAAAAAGCAACACACACAGTGCTCATTAGAAGAAATAAATTCTCAGAAAGTTTAATATAAAAAGAATTGCCGACACAACAGTATTTTAAATAGAAACACATTGTGGTCTAGTGGAAATCTCACCATGTGCAGAGTCAGAGGACCCAGATTTGAATTCCAACCCTGCTATTTATCAGCTGTGGCATCTTGGGCAAGTCACTTAACCGTTTAGGGCTTTTGTGTGCTCACCTATATAAAGAGGAAGTTTGGGACTAAACAAATCCTACTGTCCTGTCCCTTTCATCTCTAAAACTGATCATCTAACACATCCTATGAAGTGATCTTTTTTTAAATGCTACTTACATAAAAGGGTTTAGTGCAGTGCTTGGCACATAGTAGGTAGGCACTGAAATGCTTATTGAATGAAGGAAGCTTTAAAATCTGAACAGCCCCTTATAGACACAGTTTCAGTGGGGTCTCTAATAACTTCCATGAAGTAGACACAAAATATCTGTCCCCTTTACTCTCTACTACTCCAAAGGAACTACGATCTCACCAAAGAAGGCATTCCCTTTACTGATGGAGATCATGAACCATCTAAAGTCTGTCTGTCCTGTGTAGCTCTTTTCTGTTTCCTTCCCACATGCTGAGGGCCTTGTCTTCAGGCTCCCTGGTCCATGGATATCAATGGACCATATAAGCTGCCTATCGGTTGCTATAATACCTGCCTATATTTTTCCCCAGTAACCTATTTCTCTGATGAAATCCTTCATCCTACTTTTCTTGTGTAATTCCATATTCAGAACATGCTGCAGATGGTCCATAGACACCTTTATCATTACTTTTGGGCAAGTCTAAAATTCAAGTCCCTCCTGATGTTCTTATTTGCAAATAACATTGTATTGATTTCATCAAGTCCTAGAACATCGCAGAATCCTCTGAGCTATCATCATTCAAAAAAAGGTCAGTCTAATTATCCATAAAGGAAATACCAAGTGGATGAAGAATGCCTGTTGTTCAAGCTAAGATGTGTAGCTAGAGAGATTTCCAGGAGCTCACAGGTCTTAGACCAGTGGTTCCCAAACTTTTTTGGCTCACTTCCCCCTTTCCAGAAAAAATATTACTTAGCCCCCTGGAAATTAATTTTTTAAAATTTTAATAGCAATTAATAGGAAAGATAAATGCACCTGTGGCCATCACCACCCCCCTGGATCACTGCAGCACCCACCAGGGGGCAGTGGCGCCCACTTTGGGAATCACTATCTTAGACAATCATTCCTCAGCCTGGCCCAGAACGGGGTTGTACACTTTGGTTTCCCTTGGGAGATTACACAATTCTTTTAAAGAAATCTAGTTTTTCTCTGAAACAAAGGGCCATTTTTTTAGCATCTAAACTTTTCCATTCAGTTGCCTGGTTGGGTACCATACAATAAATACTACATTGTCTACAAATAAACTTCACTTCACAAATAAGAAAATTAGGTTCCAGGAAATTAAGTAACTCACTCAGATTGACACAGTATCAGATGTGGGATTTGAACACAGATCTTCTGTCATCCCCAGTATGGTAGTCTGTCTACTATGCCATGTTAATTATTTGGCAAGACTGGAGTCATCCTTTATTTATTAATTTATTTGTTCTGAATATTTGGATTTTTGTGATCAAATACTTTAGAGTAAAGTAAGCCTGAAGTTGTAAAGATTTCCAAAATACCATTTTTATAAAACTTTTCATCAATATTTCCTATCTGCAACATAGATACCATACAGACCAAAAACACTGTCCCTGAGCAAAAGAATCCCTCCAATTACTGAACAGATCATATCAAAATACTTAGGTACTTGAAAATTTTGTTTCATAAAGGTTAAGAAAACAACTTCAATAATCCCCATAGCCTGTTTCCAATCCTACTAAGTAAAATCATGGCAATGGAGTCCCAGCAAAAACTCAATCTTTGAGTCAGGACCCTAAACACCCATTTGCTGCTAGTAAGTCAGAAGGCATAGCTCCATATCCCAAGGGATTTTTATTAAAATTTTTTAATACAAACAACATTAGACTCCTAGGAAATATAAATATTCTAAATCTGCTTTCTTTTTGTGAAGTTGTTTTTTTTTCCTCCCTTTAGTGTACACCTTTTAGGACACATTCGTTCATTTCTTCAGTCCTTTAAGGGCAAACACAATTGTTACCCACCAAAATGTCTTAAACCAGTGACACGCAAACTTTTTAAAGAGGGGGCTAACGGAAAGGAAATGCTTATCTGTCAGTCTGTTTCTAAGACAACTCCTTCGAAGTTTCATTGTATTGTATCCTATTCACTGTATTCTTCAGATTAGGAATAATGTCGCACCAGCAGATAGAACATTTCAGGGGGCCACATCTGGCCCGTGGGCCATCACTGTCTTAAACTATTAAAAAAAATAGCAGCCTAATACATTTGTCAATTAATAACTAAGCACAGCTTTAGCGAAAGGACAGAAGCAGCACAAAGTATACTTCCTCTTCTGTATGCTTCTGAAGTTACCCCAGACAAAGCTGCCCCATTTCTTTGGGTCCATTCATCTGAGTCCAAAGTAATGTTCCAAGAACCTTTGGACAGGACCGTGTCCATGCGCACACACACACACACACACACATATACACACACACAACTTTGAAAATTTTTGAAGTGATTATAAAATTTGGAAGACTGAAAATGTTGGGTAGTCTTAAATTCTGATCATTGTTATTCACACACAATATTAAAGCAGAAAGAAGTTATGACCAGCCCAGTTTTTCTGTCTGTGCACTGGAATAGCACGGTCTAGTTCAAAGGCACTTGCTTCTTCTGCAAAGAGAACATTATCAACAAAGACTGATCATTAAGTCTTTCCTATTTTGGTTAACATTTCTGGGTTCAGGGTTAGGTTGGCTACTGAGGGATCATTTAAAAACATTCATCAGCCTTGCCACCAGGCAGGGGCACATGCTCGAGATATCTGAAAATACCACCAGTAGTTTCGCCCATTAGGTTAATTTGGTCATCAGTGCCTAAAACAGAATCATTATGGTTATTAATCTAAAAAAAGACTTGCTAGAGCTAAGGAAGTTTAAAAAAAATCCCAACTGTAGCAGAGGAAAGTGAGTGGGCGCGTATGGATCTATGACAAATACTACTCTGAGAAAAACAATTTTGGGTGACTAATTTATTCTCTCCGCTACAGGCAACAATCTGGATTTCACTCTTCAAAGCCTAAATCCTTCAAGTTTGTCAGGGCAGGTACCAAAGAGTTGATAACAATACAAGGCTATGCTGATAAAGCCAGTACCTGCTTTTGTAAAACTTACTGGCAATGACATTTTCACATAAAAAAATGCCAAAGAGAGCATTTATAATTAAGGCCAAAGCGTTCTTTTCTGCGATTAGTGCTACGGCTACCAGCATTCAGCTATTCATCTCACCCCTAGATATGGTGGGCCCAGAAATGTTCTCTTCTATCCTTTTGCTACCTATTCAAGCAAGGAAATGCTCATGAAACTCCAGAATGATCAGGAATTGGCATTTGCCCAACCAAGCACACTGTCCCATTCAAAAACTCTTCCTAGGCAAGGAATTCATGTCCCCTTCTCTTTTTCCCTGCAACCTCTGACCCATTATTTTCTCCACTTGTATTCTTTCTTGCTCACCAGAATTTTATCAGCCATCTGTTGAATCTGTTGTGATTTAGTCTGGATATCATCCTTCAGTCTGTTTTCTCTGCGTTCCACAGTCTCTAGCCTCTTTACTTGGTTCTCCAGAGAATGGCGTCGTTCCTATAGATTATAATCAACCAACAAATATTTATTGAGCAGCTCAATGGGCCGAGCACTGCATTAAGTGCCGTGAAGAATTACAAAAGAAATCTGTGACATGGTCCTTGACCTCAAAATATTTATAGTCTAATTGGGGAGACAAGACATGAAACAACCATAAACAAAATGATACAAAAACAGAATGAAGTACTAAATGACATGGTACAAATCCTAAGCATTAGAAAGATTTTAAAGGTGAGAGAGTGAGCAATAAGGGCTGGAATAAAGAAGGTTTCATGGAGAAAGTAGGCTGTGGGATGGGTAGGATGTGGATAGGAGGAGAGGCAAGGATAGGCATCCTACACAAAGGGAAAAATGTGAGCCTTAAAATGGAGGTGACGATGAGCATGGCACATTCACAGGACAGTGAGGAAATCAGCCTGTCTAGAATAAAGGGTATGCAGTAAGAGTCGTACAGAATAAACCTGAATTAACAGGCCAATGCCAGAACAGAGGGCCTTAAAAGGTAAGCAGAGGAGCAGCTAGGTAGCACAGTGGATAGAACACCAGGTCTGGAGTCAGAAGGCCCTGAGTTCAAATATATTCTCAGACACTTCCAGGCAGTGTGACCCTGGAAAAGTCACTTAATCCCCACCACCACCACCACTGCCTAACCTTTACCACTCTTCTGCCTTGGAACCAACACTTAGTATCAATTCTAAGACAGAAAGGAAGGGTTAAAAAAAAAAGGTAAGCCAAAAAGTTTACATTTAATGTGCTTATTAATAAGCAGGAAAACATTAAAGAATTCTGAGTTGGTGAATGATGTAACGTACAGTGTCTTCATATTTCCAGTACTTAGTACAATACCCAGCACATAGGAAGTGTTTAATAAACGCTTTTTGATTGACCATTTTGGTGTGGAATATGGGTTACACCAGAAAGGGAAAGTATGGAGCTAAAGCAGCTTACCCAGAATCTGTTAGATGTCATCTAAGCAGAAGGTCATGAGAACCTAGATTAAGGTAGTAGCAAAGGGACTGGAGAGATTTTATAAAGGAAAAACAATCAAGAAACTTTGATGACTGACTGGGAATGAAAGAAAAATATGAATTAAAGTCAAAAGCAGAGTATCAAGCCTCAAGTTAAGTGATCGGGAGATTTGGAAAAGAGGAGGAAACTGGAAAGGAGAGTTGACCTGAGGAAGATGAGCGCTTCAAGAGTGATCAAGATAACGGATTCTTTTTGAGGTATGCTCGGCCCTACGTGCCCTTAGTAAGTGGTTTGAGACATGGAAGCAGAGTTTAGTAGTAAGAGAAAAGGACTAAGGATGAAGATTTCAATGTCCTAAGGCTAGAGATAACATTTAAAGCCATACAGAAGGATGAGGCCTCTGAGAACACAAAAAGAAAAACAGGACTGACATTGATTAACCTGTACAAACAGGAGTTCCTACAGATCAGTGAGGGGGATCAGAGAAAAATCAGTGGAAACAAGAACATCATATCAGAAAATCTTTCAACTTCAAGCCCTATCTCTTTCTCCCTTCTTGGGGAAAACATTTTACAGCTCCTCAAGTCTTAAAATGATTTCTAGGCTTTTCAAAGTAAGCACGATGGAGCATAGCAGCTGATGGTCTCTGGGAGCAGTGACTCCAGCCATGCTCTGGTACTTCCTCATCACTCACCTCCGCTTCAAACAACTTCTTTCTCATGCCCTCAGAAGAGTCTTCTCGGTTGCGTAGCTTCTCCAGCTCCCCTTCAGCTCGTTCCTTCGCCTGGCGAATATTCTGAAGCAGTTCGGTCGCCTCTGAGCTAGCTTTCACAGCCTACGGTGATACAAACAGCTCCTGTTTACATAGCCCTTGACAACATACAGAGTACCCTCATCACAACCTTGGAAGGCAAGCAGTACAATCATTATCATCCCTATTTTATAAACAAGAAAACTGAGGCTTGGTGAGGTTAAGTCTTGTCCACAGCCACAAAGCTCAGAAGGAATCAAGTTTGGTCTTTAAATGCAACCAAGTCTTTGAACTACAAATCTTTCCTGATGCCTAAAGCCAGTTCTATCTACTAAGCCATATGGCTTGCCTCTCACCAAAACTCCAGACTGCCTAAACATACCCAAAAAACTCTCAACTGAGCAAAAAAGTCACAGAAGCCATGGTCATCCACATGTATTAAACAAAGGTTATCCTTCTGGGAATAATTTTGAGTAAATTTTTAATTACCCTAGGAAAAAAATGACTAGAGATACTGTCATATTGAATTTAGGTCAGACTCTCACAATCTACTAAATTTGTTTTTGAAGGAGAACTTCAAGAGAATTTGTCGTTTCAGTCTAGAATAGGGGATTCTTGACCTGGAGTTCATGAACTTGTTTTGTTTTTTTAATATTTTAATAACTATTTCAGTAAGATTGGCTTCTCTTTTTTTACTTTATTTTCTTATGTATTTTACTTTATGTATTTAAAAATATGATTTAGAAAAGGGGTCCCCAGGATTCACCAATCTGCCAGAGGGGTCCATGACACAAAAACAGTAAAGAACCCGGATCTAGTTAAGGAGGACAGATAAAAAGTGAAAGCACTTGCTTAAATGAAGGCAAGGAAACTCCAGAATGAGAACGACCAAGGGTTGGCATTTACCCAACCAAGCACATTTGATACATTCGACAACCACAATCTCAACATCTTAAAACTGGGTTTCACTCCAATCTTTGAAAAGAATATTTCCAACAATTGAGAGGAGAATCATTAAAACTGTCCAGCTGCCCCGTGTGTGTTGTAAAATCCCCAGACCATTTTTCCTTTCCCCCCCATGAAAGCATAAAGCTTGCTTGGTTCCTCCACTGTGGAGTTCCTCCAGGTCACACCTGGCCACTGGGAGGTGAGCGTCTGATCTTAACAAGTGCTCTGTGAAGACTGACCAGGTCACCACCAATGCACTTCTCCATTCCTGAATATATAAAACAATGAATGCATCCCGAGGCCACATCAAATAGCTTCCAAGTTTCTAAAGTTATCCTAATTAGAATTTCTGCTTAGTAGTCTAGCACACACTGTACACAGTCAAAACTCAGATTCTCCACTAACTCATCCTCTTGTTTCCCCTGGGTATTCTAATTCTATTTCTTTCATCCTTAAGTGTCCCAGGACTGAAGCAAAGGTAATCACTGCCGCTTCACCTTGGCCAGCTTCTCTTGTAGTTCCTGGATTTTGAGCTGCTGCTCAGCATTCACCTATAATGATAAGCAAAGGAAATAAAACAAAAAGTAGACCAATTGAGTCTTAGGATATAGATGTATTTCAGTTTTAGATTCTTCAAGCCTCGGTAGGATGTTGGGGCAGGAGGGTGACAGGGTTGGGGTGTAAGAATTTGCTTTTCTAAAAACTTACTAGCAGAGAGAAAAACACAATGTCCTATCAAAAAAGTCCATAGATTTGATAGTCCTGTCTCACTGACATCTCCATTATGCTCAGCTCTTCAACAGATCTAATATCTCTAATACTAACTACAAGGACAGAACATTTTTTAAAACTCCAAATTCTAAGACAAATTGTATTTATATTTCCAAAAGCATTTCTGGTTATTTTTCACAAGAGCCTATCTACCCTTATACACAGTATTATTTTCATTTTTGCCTAGCTATTACTACAGTTAAAAATGGTTAAAATAGAAAGTCTGACCCACAAAATGCTAGACCCGTAAAATATATAATTCTTATTCATCGCAAGATTCTCCTAGATTAACATCTAGGTGATATTAACATACTACTCCCCTAATAATAATTGTTGACATTAATAATGAAAAATACCTTCTCCAATTTGGAATATAGTTCTCCTACTTCAACCTTCCCTTGGTCTTTAGCCTGTAGTTAAAAAAATAATTTTTTAAAACATAAAACAATTTCCAAGCAAAAAACACTTCAAAATTTTAATAATTCTTTATGAAATGCTACCTTTGTTTTAATCTAATAAAAAATCAAAGATTTCCAAGGCCTCCTGTTATCTACCAAACTTACTCACTGAATGAAAAGAAATTTGTCTTTGCTATTTCTAAAGCCATCCAAGTATTCAGAAGCTTTCCTCATTTATCAACCCCCCCAAGAAACATTTAAAAACCGAAAGATAAGTTCTCTACTAAAGAAGATCCTCCCTACCTTCATCAATTTGTTCTGACATTCTGTGGCTTTGCGTTTGAATTCTTCAGCTGCTAACCGAGACTCTCTCAACTCAGATTCATAGAGATCACTACGTCTTCTTGCAGAGACAAGGTCCTCTTCCAACTGATTCATCATCAACCTCATCTCTTCTACTTGAGCCTGATATTCCTAAAAAAAGAAAGCAAAGGTGGCTTATGAAATACAAAAAGGAAAAGGAGGAAAATGGCTAGGATACCAAATGTTCACTCCTCTACAGAAAGGTGTAGGAAAGATAGATAAATTACAAAGAGAATGGCAAGAGAGAGAAATGGAAAGGCAGAGAAAGAGGTGGATAGAAATAAGGGCATTGAGAAAAAAGAAATAACCATGTAAATCTTCAGAATGATTTATGATAGAAAAGATAACATCAGTAAGGCCACTGAAAGAGAAGGTAAGCAACATTGGTAAGATATTGCAAGTGAATAATTTACAATCTGTAGAGAACGTTCGGGAATTCTTTTTATGGTACAATTGAAAGCACCTATTGTTTAAGCATTTAGGATAAACTGCTCACAGAGAATTGTCCTCCAAAGGCAATCATTCCTACAGATTCTATAGCATCTTGGGCCTCTAATAAATACTGTATACTTCCTCAAAATGAATCTCTTCTACCGCATGAAGGATTTATTTAAAGTCTCAGTGGAAATAATTGTAGTAGAAATGAATTGTGTCAACTTCTCAACATTGATTCCTTTGGGCTCAAATTCAAAGATGAATGAAGAATTAATCATTATGCCTGAAGTTTTATTTATTCTGGAAAATAGAAAAATTTAGAAAATGTTAGATCTACTCAAAATGCTTTGTGAGAAAAATTCCAAAGAAGATATTAAGTAATTCCCTAAAATTAATGTTTTAGAGAAATCAAAACCATGAAACTTTTTTAAAACTTGGAAAAAAAAAGAATTTCTAAACCCAGTTTCCAAATGAAATCAAACAAAAAAGTAGTAAATAAAAGGATCCCGAGTTAACTACAAAAATGCTTATTAGAGAAATTAAACCTAAGTGTTACAAATATGAATAAGAACTTTCCTAAGTAGCACTCTCTCAATAAAGAACAAATTATAAGTAAACATGGATGGAATCAGGATGGAGGAACTGGACAACTCTCCGATCCTTTCCAAATCATATTTTCACATTCCATTTATTTGTGAGCCACGAACACAAGTAACTTCAAATATATTTATCTATACTCAAACTTAAGTCCTAAAATTAATTTAAAATTCAGTTATCAGTCACCTATGTTCCCTCCACTAAGCAGGACAAGCAAGAGTTTCAATATTAGCGACCTATGCAACTATTAAGGCATATAAAAGTTATTTTTAATTTAATCTGTTCCCTTCAGAGAACAGTTAAGAAGCAAAGAATGGAAACAATTTATTGTATAGTTTCAAAAACAGTTACCACAAGGTGCCAAATCTGGGAAAAAATTAAATCAGCAACATCAAATACTTCTCTCTGGCTACCCAAGATCTTTTTTGCCAATAATTTTTTAGGGAATAAATACATCTTAATAATGAGAACCATGGTCCAAAAATTAAGAATTTTTTTTTCTGGAGTTAAAACTTTTAAATCTGAAACTTTACAATCTTGCCCTGGCAATTATGTGTGGTACAAAATGATAAAAAACAAAAATTTATTTCAACTCAACCATCACCACATCAATCTTTTTAAAAGCCCTAGAAATGATTTGTTTCTGAGGCATTCATGAACACTAGCTGCTCCCTCTGGTGGCCAAATACCATTTTTATTTCCCCAAGATGTTGCTCCAACTCTGTTTTAAAATATGTTAGACTAATAGGGCGGGGAAGAATCCTACCATTTAAATAGGTAGGTTATGGATCAACTGTTAGAAGTTTTTCTCCTACAATATTTATTACCTTGAAATCCTCTATGGGTATATTGAGTATCAGAAGCTCAGGACAGTATAGTCCCCAAAGGTCTTATATTCTCATGTCTAAAATAATTCCTAGCAAGGAAAACTCATTAAATCTACATTTCCAAATGCAGAAATAACATCTAACATATACAAATATAAAGAATAAAATAGGCTTATGTCACCCAAACATCATTTTTTTCTTGAAACAATAACTAAGGGACTCCTTGTCTTCACATCAACAGGCTACTTCAACTCACTAAGTTGAAGCTGTCCTGAAAAATAAAGGACTCAACATAAAATGCTTCTACTACCTTCTTAATACTGAAAGTATACTACTTAGCAGCTAAGATTTAGCATTCGGTCTTTTCATTCAGAAAGAGAAAGAGAGGAGGGAAGAAAGAAAGGGAGAGAGCAAGAAGGAGAGAGTGCGCATGTGTGTGATTCTTCTAATAAAAGTAGAAAATCAAGGGTCAGGAATAGTCAGATTAACCACTCTACTCCCCCCAAAGCAAAGCAGTAATACCTGTTCTTTGATCTCTTGTAGCTTTCGACTCTGCTCTCGGATATCGTGGAGAAGCTGTAATGCTTTGTCATCCTCCTGGGACACTTCCATCCGTGCCTGCTCCAAACTTCGCTTTAGGCTCTGCAGAAAGCAAAATGTTTAATACATAGACCTTTTACACCGTTCTGTTTGAAATGTCTAATGTAGAGAACACCGAGCTGCTCCATAAACACTGAGACAGATTCAGGTGACAGACCCAAGTTTCCAAGTTCCAGTTTGTTACAGTTGAATTCCAGTTTTCTACCTGTATATACCTTTGTCTTTAGTGCCCAGATTGCGCCCCTCTCAATATATCAATCTACAGAGAAAATGAAGCCCGAACCTGGCACACTGACCAAACATGTCTTTGTTTATTCATGTATCTGAGACTTCAAACCCATAATCATTCAATTATCATAAACACGGTATGGAAAAGGGCCATCAGTCAGAATCTTTTTCCAATCGATTACTTCTGCTCTTCTCGAGAGTTCCAGAGTAGCACAGGCTTCGCTCTTTGCTCAGTCTTAAGGCCTTAACTAGTCTATTTCTACCTCCTGTCTTATGTTTCCTGCACACCTTTCATCCAGAAGGCTCCCACAATGCTTTAGAGGCATTGAAATATCTATCTGTATGAATAACTTCACCCACTGCTGAAACGCAGCCAACCCTGGAATGGAAACACAGCAGTTACTCTTAATCAGCAATGCTATATAGATTTCCTCTCCCTTATGAAAAACTGAAGACTATGTGTGATTCAAGTTACAAAGAATGTTTTAGCTAGGCAAATCATAAACACCTATATGGAGACAATGGAGAAGACGGTCACTGGATCTTTAATGGCAAGCAGCTTAAGACCTTAAAATACTGTACTTGTAACAACAACAGTTCTCTGGCACCACGCTAGAAAATTCGTCCTGTGCCAATTAAAAATGGGCCCTAAAGACACCAGACACATCCTAACTTCTATTTGAGAATATGACTAAGCACCGACCAAGTCTGTGTTACCACTTAGACCAAAAAGATTAGGCTTTCAGACATCGTATTCCTTTCCTTTGCAAGCCATAGTCAGGAGCTCCCATCGAACCACTTGATGATACGGACAGTTGTACTCAGACTCCTCACCTGAGTGGAACTTCCTTTCTTTGGCTATCTCAACCTCTGGCTGCCAGAACTCTGCAAATGATGGTTTATTTTGTTTTTTGTTTTTGTTTTTGTTTTGTATCGAGCACAGGCTCCCTCTTCCCATCTCCTACCTTATCTCAGTACTATGTGCCTCACTGATACCATCATGGAACAAGATGAGAGACAAACAGGGCATGGCTACCTCCAGGGCAAATGACTATGGGAAAGGCTCACACTGCATTCTGTGATGTAAGTAGCCAGGTCCTGCTCCAAGAGGGATCTCTGGGTTTCAGAGGCCTTCAGCTCCACCTCCTTTTGGCTAAGCACGGCCTCCACCTCAGACACTCTCCGGTGCAACCGGGTCATTTCCTGCTCCATCTGCAATAAATACACCGACAGGTTAAGAGAGCCAAGTGTGGCTAATTTCAAACTACATTAGGCGCAGGGCAATCTCAAGTGGTCTAGAACAGACCCCCTTAGGGGCCAGCCTCTACGTAATCCACCAAAGGTTGCTTAGATGTTAATACCATTGTCTCTTGTCCTGGGTTGTGCACAGTTCTTCTCAAGGACAGGCACCAAGGCTAAGTCATTCCATTCATTCAAGCCGCTTGTTCACACTCGATCACTTCTCTACCCCAGTTAGCAAAGAAGCCACAACCATCATTTTTCACCTGTTTCTGCAGATGTCACTTTAACTTTATCCCAAATCCATCTTGAGTCAGAGGATTCTCCCCCATCTCCTTGTAAGGAACTAGAGGACAAATCCAGTACAGGGAAAGGATATATTTATATCTCTGCTCTCAAGAGTCTCAAGCAAGTAGTGAGTTTTAATAGCTTCCAGTTAGTTCCCTCTATGCAGGAACAGTGATTGTTATGAGGTGTTGAGCACAATCAATAAAGTGGCCACAGTTATATAAGCAGAAACTGAAAGGCTAAGAAGACAAGACTTCGGACCCTTCAAAGCAGCTGGGCCGTGTCTCTGCCAGTGATGAGGGGGAAGGGCCACCTGCTGGAAGAAGCAGTCATCTGGGTCATGCTGAAAAAATTTTAAATCCAGTGCCTCCTTTGGCCAAGATTAAGATATTTACAGCAAAGTCAAGGCCTGAATTCCTCTCCTTCTGTACTGATGGAGGAGCAGCTTGAGCGAAGGAGGAACACTGCTCTCTACGGATCTGCTGGGTCAGCACATCAGCAGCACCGGGCTGATCCCTCGGCATCTACTGGCTGTAGAATCCTGGAGCAATGAGGGAGGCCAGCTGCAGAAATAAATACCTTGTGACACTTGTCCTGAGTGTCTTGTAGCTCTTTGCTCTTGATAAGAAGTTTCTTTTCCATGGAGCTAATCTTGGCAGGAGAGTCCAAACCTGATACAACAGACCTAAACAAAGCCAAACACCACATAAATATAGACAAATGATGGGCCAGAAGATCATTCAGAACATTGTTGGTTACACAACAAACTGAGATAGTGTGTAGGTGTTACATACATCTGTGACTGGTTAGCTCACTTGGTTTGGAATAGAGTATTAATGAAATCGATGTCATGAGTTTAGTCCCCCTCCAGGCCAGTTAGATCTGTTCCATCTTATAATCACAAACTGGACCCAACTCTAAGCAGGTATCACACCAGCATACTTAACTGTTCTACAGGCATACCTGGAACAAAAGAGTTAAGGTGGATACTGCAGGACAAATCCTTTCCAGATGTGTGAAAAACTGGACTGCTGGTATCATTTTCATATGCAAAAAATAGCCTAATAGGTGATGTGTTTGTGCACATAAAGACACACAGTGCTAGCCCTGAGGGAGGCTCTCAGCCTCCAAACATTTTTATAAAGAAGAATTTTCATTAAAATGAACATCAAAGACAACCCTGAAAAATGGAACATTGCACAGATTTCAGAAATAAATAGCAATAGATTGAGAAGAAAGGCAGAAGCCAAAGGCAGGATACCACAAACGGGCAATCGACAGATCCAGAGTTATATGCAACATCATTCATAGTCAAATAAACATTATTCCAACATTGATTAGCCATGGTAACAGGTATAGAGGATAATACTAATCACTGAAATTCAAAAATAATCCTTGAATCTCATCTTGGCTAAAAGTTCCAGACCTCCCTAGAGTGTGCCTTTTACGAGAGGAACAACACTGACTAGTTGGAGTCATGGCATTCTGGTCTCTCTGCTCCCTTCTCAGGAAAATGCTAATGACTAAGAAGATGGTTAAAAGGGCCAACGGAAGATCACAAACTGTGGATGGTTCACAAATGGAGTGAGAGCTCCCTCCACCCAATCAGGTTAATGCTCTTTAAGTATCCAGTACATCAGAGGCAAATACAAGTGTGTTCAAATTATGCACAGGTAGAAAATCTACTAGACTTGAATAAAAAGCAGTAACAACTTTTTTTTTTCCCTCAAGTCTGGGCCCAGTCCAGCTCATCTTCCACACTGCTGCCAAAGTGATTTTCCATAAGCAAAGATCTAATCATGTCATTCCCTAGGTTATAAATTCCAGTTGCTTCCTCTTGCCTCTAGAGTAGAATGTAAACTGCACCACCCCTCCCCACACACGCTCCCGCCCTTAGCGTTTAAAATCCTTCATGATGTGGCCTCAACTTGACTTTCTAGTTTCACTGGGCACCTACCCTTTCTGCACTCTGAGGTGGCTAAACTAACCTCTGTTCTTCACATAATCTTCCACATCCCCTCCATAGGACTTCACATTATAGTCTCCATGCTTGGAATGCAGTCCTTCTCATCTCAACTTTCTAGAATCTTTCTATTCTTTCAAATATAGCTCAAGCACAACTTTCTACATGAAGCTTTTCTCAATTCCCCCAGCAGCTGGTACTTGACTCCCAAAACTGCCTTATATTTAATTACATTTTATTTATTCTTTTTTATTTATTCTGCATATACTTATATATGTTCTTGTCATCACCCTTCATGAGAAAATGAGCTCTTGAAAATAAACATTTTTAAAAACATATTTATATTTATCTCCCTAGCACCCAGTCAAAAGCCTGGCCCAGAGTATTCACATAAATACTTCCTGATTGATCTAGGAAATAACTTTAATTCCAAAATTAACAACTTCTCACTAACGTAGTTATTTACAAATCACAAAGGGCTTTACATCACTGACACCTTATTCTCACAACAACGTTGTACGGTCAACAGAACAGGGTTACCTGATCCTGTTTTATAGATGAGAACACTTGGGTTCGAAAATGTTAAATGTGTTATCCAAGGTCCCCCTGTTAGCAAATGGCAAAGCCAGGACTAGAATCGAGATCTAAATCTTCATCAAGGGCTCCCTCCTTCACATCATGCTACTGTGCAGACTACACTGGCCGCCCATAGTGCCACCGACAGGAAGCTACAGGTCTCATCTCCAGGCCACTGCGCAACACTGCTTTACCCCTTAACCTGCAATTCCTGGTCCTCCTTCCCCACTTTCCAAGCTGCAAATGCCTTCTCTTCCCATATTCCCTTCTCGTTTCTAAATATATGTTGTACTTGTTACCTCTTTATATATACATATAAAATCTCTCCCATCAAAATATGAAGGCCAGGAGGGCAGGAACTGTTTCTGCCTTTCTTTGTAATTTAGCACCATGCCTTTACATGATCTTTTTTTACATAATAAGTAAAATGGAGATAATAATAGCACCTATATCCCCACCAGATGTTGTGATGATCGGGATAAGATAATATCTGTAAAACATTTTACAAACCTAAAAGTGTCCTATTAATGCTAGTTATTATTATTATTGATGATGGTAATAATAACTATCATATGGCAAATCAGAGGTGTCATTAAATGTCAAGAACATATTGCTATGGATACGGAACGAGTGCTTAATTTTTCAAGAATGTCTGATCCCATCTAAGAACATTTCTAATACCGGAGATGAGGAAGGACCATTGTCTAGCATAATTCTCTGTCAAACTCTCTGTTTTTGTCAAAGGCATCACCATCCTTCAATATTATCCATGATTCATCACTCTCTCTCACTAGACATGTCCAACCAATTGCCAATTCCTGTTGTTTCTACCTCTATAACATTTCTTGCAACTGCCCCTTTCTCTCTACTTACCTAGCCACCACTATATTTCAAGCCATTCTCTCCTCCTTTACCAAGACTAACCCCCACCACATGTACCCTGGATCCCATTCCTTCTCACTTTTTATTAAATCCATACTCTTGTCAGGAAATGTACAAAACACAGATGGTCGAAATCAAAAAATAAAACATTCCCTAACCACAAGACCCTCACATTCTATTACATTAGAAATAATGCCTTCGCCACTACCTCCCTCCACCAACCTTCCATCACTGCCCCCATTTACTCATTTCTTCCTCACTGCCTTCAAACAAGCTCAATCCTCTCTATCCTTCAAACACCTTTGCTACATCCTCCCATCACCAGTAGCTTTCCTTCTGTGATACCCCTCCCATTCCCAGCCAAACTCTTTGAAAAAGACTTCTCTCCATTCCTCACACAGATACTCTGCATTTCCTTTCTGTCTTGTTCTCCATACAGAGAATTCATTCCTCCTCACCTCTAGTACACAGTATCCATTCTCCCATCTTCAAGATTCAGTTTAAGCATCATCTTTTGCATAAAGATTATCTTGA
Organism: Gracilinanus agilis; assembly: GCF_016433145.1. Classification (NCBI taxonomy): domain Eukaryota; kingdom Metazoa; phylum Chordata; class Mammalia; order Didelphimorphia; family Didelphidae; genus Gracilinanus; species Gracilinanus agilis. Next base: position 766,894,140 of record NC_058130.1, read on the forward strand.
TTCAACCCCATTCAAATTCTAGTGCCCTCCTTCCTTAAACTAAATATAAAATATATATATATGTATATATTATATATATATATAATTTGTGTTTGTGTGTATATGTTGTATATATACAATGTATGCATGCTGTACACATACACACATAAATACACATCTCACCTAATAGAATAAAAGCTCCTATAGGAAGTAGGCATTGTTTTATTCCTTGTATTTTTGCCCCAGAAACCAGCACAGTGCCTGGCACACAGAAGATGTTTAATAAATGCTTGTTGACTGATTGATTAATTATATATGGCCGTCCAGACCCTCCTACTCATCCAAAGGATACATCCTCCATTTTGCTATTTTGGTGCTTGACAAATGTTCACTGTTTGGAAGTTCTAAGTACAGTCATTAAGAGCTCTTCAGAGAGAAAAAAAAAGGTGCTAAATAAATCTTAAAAAGAAATGAATAAATAAAAAGCACAACCAAAAAAAGACTATTGCAAAAATGTTGTGAATACAAACAGCTTGTGGAAATAATCCCAGAAACAGCAATAGGATGAAAAGACACGATGGACAGTAAAGGGACGAGTAATACCATCCATCTGTTACTTAGAAGACAGCTCCTCTGGTTCAGGGTCCAGTGGTAATTTAAAACCCATGGTATAAGCACAACATGGTATTTGGTTCTATTTGGCACTGATAGGTCATTGAAAACAATATATTTTAGGGCATACTCTAATGGAGAGGTGGACCTTCTCATCGAGACCTTCTACACATACCCTTAAACCAGTGATTCCCAAAGTGGATGCTGCAGCGATACAGGGGGGCAGTGATGGCCACAGGTGCATTTCTTTCCTATTAATTGCTATTAAAATTAAAAAAAATTAATTTCTAGGGGGCTAAGTAATATTTTTTCTGGAAAGGGGGCAGGAGGCCAAAAACGTATGGGAACCACTGCAAACCAACTTCCCTCCTGTCTTCTCCAGGACATTGCCCCTACTCTCGTCTCTTTCTCTAACTTCAATCTCTGTTGTCTACTGGTTTCTTCCTTGCTACATAAAAACACACTCAAGTTTTGATCATCATTAGAAATCCTCCACCAAATCCTACAACCCCCATTTAGCAATCATCTTTTTCTCAACCAAATTCCCTGAAAAAGCCATCTATACTAAAGGTCTCTACTTCCTCTCTTCTTGCTCTTTTCTAAATCCTCAGCAGTCTGACCTTCAATAGCATTCCTCAAATAAAATTGCTTCTCTCCAGAGTAATCAATAATCTCTTCATCATGAAGTTAAATTACCTCTTCTTAATACAAATTCTTGTTCTCTGCAACATTTCACACTGATGAACATTCTTGCCTTGGGTTTTCATGATATTGTTCTCTACTGGTTCCCTTATCTGTCTGATCAACTTCTCAGCATCCTTTGTTGGCTCTTCATCCAAGTTATGCCTAGTAGTACTAACTGTGATTACATCTTAAGGTTCTGGCCCAACTACTCTTCTCTTTTCTCTCTCTAGTTCTCATGTAGTAACATCCTATAAGTTTAATTATTATCTCTAAACCAATGGGTCTGTCTGTCTGTCTGTCTCTCCCCCTACACACACACACACACACACACACACACACACACACACACACACACACACTCTCCCGTGTTGGCAAACCTATGGTATGCATGCCAGAGGGAGCTGCTCCCTTCCCCCTCTCCCCTGAGCCTGAAGACATTTCTCACACGACCCACCCCTCTGCCCAGCAGCCCAATGGGAGCTCTTCCTCCCTCCTCTGTCTGGGGCAAGGCAGAGAGGCTCACATATGGCATGAAGGTTGCAAGTTTGAGCACTCAGTCTCTAAAAGGTTTGCCATCACCACCCTAGTCTTTCTTCTGAATTCCAGTCCCACATCACCAATGGTTGAATGGACATTTCACACTGGATGTCCTTTAGACATTTCAAACTCAAGATGTACAAAATAAAACTCATTATCTTTCTCTCCAAACTCAGCCCTCTCCAAAACTTCCTTATCACTTCTGAACGAAACCCCCTCCTCCTAATCACTTCGATTAACAAAGAGTGTCATCCACCAATCCTCAGCTCTTACTCCATGTATTTCATCAGTTGCCATCTTATCAGTTCTATAACCATAACTCCATACACACAATTCACATAACTGCCATCCTAGTTTAAGACCTCATCATTTCTCACCTTGACTATTGCAAAAGCATCATAATTAAAGTGCCCATTTCAAGCCTCTCCCCACTTGAATTGATCTTCCACTCAGCCAGCAAAGGAATTTCCAGAAAGCACAAGTTTGACCTGTATTACTCCCCTACTCAACAACTCCAGTGGCTCCCTATTATGTCTAAAATCAAAGATAAGTCTTCAGTTTGACATTTAAAGCTCTTCATGCACCAGTCCCTTACCACAGTTCTAGTCTTCTTGTCCAACTATTACTATCCCTGAACACTATGCTCTCACCACACTGGACTACTAGATATTTGTCACATACAATACCATTCCTCTCATTTCTGGGTCTTTTTCAAGGACTTTGCCAAGCCTAGAATGTTCTCCTCCCTCACCACTGACTATTAGAATCCTGGCTTTCTTCCAAGACTTGTTCCAGTGCTACTTTCTTGACCCCTCTGAACCATGTCTTCTTTTGTTCATGCTATATCTACACCTTACCTGTACCAGCTGTCTCCCCATTAAGTACTGACTTCTTAAATACAGTCTGCTTTGCTTTAGACTCTATACCCCCAGAGCTTACCACAGAAGTCCGGGTATATAGTTAGAACATAATAAATGCCTATTAATTTTTTAAATACGTATCTTCTGTAAATAATTAATAGTAATTCTAAGGCAGAAGACAATAAGGGCTAGGCAATTGGGATTAAGTTACTTGCCCAGGGTCACATAGATAGGAAGTGTCTGGGTCCAGATTTGAACCCAAGTCCTCCCAACTCCAGGCTTGGAGCTCTATCCACTGTGCTACCTAGCTATCTCTAATATCTTTTGATTATTGACTTTGACAAGGAAACCTAATTTTTAATTTAGCTATGATACCTTATGAAATTTCAAGACAGTTTGCCCATACATACTAGTTTATGTTGATAGGCTAACAGTCACTAACTTAAAAAAAAATAAAATCCTCCAATAAGACACCTGAAATGTAGTGCATATGAAGTTGCATTAATTTAGAAAAGGGGTATACATGGCAACTAAAATTTTTAATTCTATAAGACTTTGCCCAAAGATAGTTCATAATGAATTTCTGTTCAATCATAGGTGATCAAAAAATTTAGATGTGGAAAGAACCTTAGACGTAATCTAATCCAACAACCTTATTTCAAGAAAATAAAGCTTAACAGGTGAAGTGAATTGTCCAAGATTACAAAAGAGTGGATAATAATAATTTACATTTAAGTAGAACCTTAAAATTTATAAAGTACTTTCATCACATTGTTCTCATGATACTAGGAGTGCAAAGTCTTCTAAACTAAAGTTGGAAAATCAAGTGATTTTCCCAGGGTCACATAGTTAATTAGGGTCAGAGCCAAGATTCAAATCCAGGTCCTCTGCCCCAAAATAAAGCATTCTTGACACTACACTATGGCTGAATTATTTTTCTTTGTCCCTCAGGATTTTTTTAAAAATTCCTTATCTTGTTCCTCTACAATTTTCATTAACTGTACAACTGGCATCAAAGCAATTGCTCATATTTGCTCTATTCTAATATCACTTTGAATTCAAGCCGCAGACCAAATTTCTCTATCTGCCCCTTTTCCACAGTACAGACTGATTGTACAACTATCAAACAGAATTATTAACTTGGTTTCTATGATCAATTAGCAATACAAGTTAAATACTACAAAGTAAAAACCTTGATGGGGATAGAGTTGGGGCTGTTTTACTAAAGGGAGATACTACAAAAGCTTTAATGATTAGTCTGAATTTAGTGAAAGGATGAAGTCCAAGATACAAGGGATAAAGCAATAAAGTAATTCTTCTAAACAGGCTACTCAACCAAAAGGAAAAAATGGATGAAGAGTTTCAGAGAAAAATAAAGCATGATATGGTACTGATAGGAAACTTCAATTAGACAGATCCCTCATCTCTGGTCACTGCATGTCCTCCTCATATCTATCTCCGGGCTCCCTTCGCTTCCTTCAAAACCCAGCAAAATCCCACTTCCTACAGGAAGCTTTTCCTGATGCCCCCTAATGCAAGTGCCTTCTCTGTTTACTATCTCCAATTTATCCTATGTATAGTTTACATGTGCACAGTTGCTTCCATATTGTCTGTCCCATTAGAGTGAGAGCTTGTTGAGGGTCTGTTTTGTGCCCCCAACACTTAGCACAGTGCCTGGTACATAGCAGACATTTAATAAAAGCTTATTGACTTACTGGGTGTTAGCTAGGCAGAGCTCTTATAGGACAAAAACAGAGCTATTGGATGAATTCTCGATTGACCTTCATGATCATGTCATTCTTCAAAAGGTGGAACACAGAACAAGAGCTATGACTGTAGACCCATTCTGATCAACACAGCAAATGGCTGTTGAAGGAAAAATGGTGGGACCTCAGAGAGAAACCCCAAAGAAAGCCCCAATCCAGGGGCCTAATCAGATCTTGTTAAAAGAGGAGCCTTGCAGAAGGCATTCTCCATTCACCCTGAAAGCAAAATAAAGTCACCCCCAGTGTTCATCCACTAGGGAAGGTCTGAACAAATTAAGATGTCTGGTGGAACGGAATGTGATTGTGCTGTTCAAATGAGATGGTTTCAAGGCAGAACTGATGTGAGCAGGATCAGGAGAATGACTGACAACAACACTGTCAAGGCAAACAACTTGAAAAAACTTAAGACTCCTAATCAATACAATGACCAGTGTTTTTCTTTATTCATCAATGATGAGGGAAGAGAGGATAAAGAGGCAAGAGAAAAAAGATGTTTGTTCTTTGAATAAAATTAAATTGAAATAAGAAAAAAAAAAAATGTCATCCCTCCGAAGGCAATTCTACAAGGTTGCATTTAGGTATGAGTAGAGAAGTATGACAGTACATACTAGGACATTCCATGGAGTCAAGAAAATCTAGAACCTTCACAAAATTACCATTCCAAAAACTATGTCATATCCGAGCTAAAGCATCAAAAAAAATAAAAAATAAAAAATAACAACTCTGACCTGAAGTGCTTAGTGGCTCAAGAGGACAGTTAAATAGTTAACAACCCAGGATCAGAGTTTAACAGCAAAAACCTAGCTAGTGCTCAGCGCTTGGTGAGATTCAGAAGTACAATGAAGATGCTAATAAAAGAACATGCAACCTGCCCACACATTGCTTGCCTACTCCTCCTGGCCACATCTTTGGTATGCAGCCAGTTATCCCCATGGAGAGAAATGAGCTTTGAGCAGCCCTGTGCATGCAGCCAGACACCCACACACAGCAGCATTGTCTCTTCAGACATGAAGCCAAGTGGATTTTTTTTCAGTCCCTATTTTCTAGAAAAATTTACTCTTAAATAAAAAATTCTACCTAATAAACACATACACTTTCTATGTATGTGTATGGGAAGAGGGCTAGTATCTTGAAGGATACTTTACTTTTAAAAGTAAAAAAATGACCTAAAACCCTTCTGAGCAGACTCTGATATTTAAGTTAAAAAGTGATAAAATTCATCCTTTTCATTAAGTACCTATAAATAAAATACAGGAATATCACACAAGATTCCTTAATGAAACCAATTAATAAAATGTTTCACATTAGAGTACAATTTTTATTTCAATCTTAAAAGCATATGTATAAATAAATATATATGCATATATATATATACTACACAACACCACAAAACACACACACACACACACACACACACACACACACACACACACACACACACACACACTCACTCTCTCTCTCTCTCTCTCTCTCTCTCTCTGTTCCCTCTCATCACTAGTCTAATAATGCTTAAGGAAATTACCTTAATCAAGGCATTGGTTTGTTTCCATAGGGAGAGAGCCTCATAGCTGAGAAAAAACTTTCAAAATAATACCATAGTTGGAAGCACTAAGAGGACCAAGAATGGCTATTTGAGAATAAAACCAGGGAATCAAAATTAAATATGCCAAAGGCTCTACCTTAATTGTATCCCACAGACTCTAAAAATACATGCAACTGCAATCTGTAATATGGTACAAAAAACTCATCAGCATTCTGTTTCCAAAAATATGTTGGCTTTTAAGATATAACATTCTGGGATTTATGAACTAGCTCTAAAAGCCCATTTAAAAATAAACAATGCCCATCACAGGTATTCTGAAATACCAAATTCTGCTTTCCTAAAAGGTTTAAGGGAGTATCTGACTTTAATTTGAAAACATTATAGCAGGTTTCATTTGCATCATCCCTTCATTCTAGAATGATTAATATATGGTCCAAATCATTTATTCAAAAAAGGCACACATTAATCAGAGTTTAGCTACTCACATAATTCCCACTCTGCATGCCTACCAATGCCCAAGACTGCCAGTTGAATTTTGTTTGCACACAGTAATGTGCCAAGCACTTTTTGTGCCTCGGGCGACCTTGGCCTAGAGGAAATGCTGCCCAATAGTACTTTTGGTCCAAATGCTGAAACTAAGGGGAGCCTATCCTGGCATAATGTGCTTGCTTACTACCAAGAAACAAAGAGTATCAGCTGGGTCATGTCACTATTAAGATGTCATTCAAGGGACAGTTAGGTGGCTCAGCAGATAGAGAGCCAGGTTGGGGAGGGGGCACTCCTTTGGTTCAAATCTGGCCTCAGACATGTCTTAGCTGTGTGACCTAGGCAAGTCACTTAACCTTCTTGCCATTCTTGGAACAGATACTTAGTACTGATTGATTCTAACTAGAAGGTAAAGATTTAAAAAAAAAAATCCAGATTTGTTAAGATACAAGAAGATTCATGTAACTTCTCCCATTCATCTAAAGACTCTGAAACTCCCCTTTCCTTACAAAGAAAGTTAGAGCAAACTTTCTACCTGAAAAGGTTAGATCATTGCTGGTGCTGATTCTATTGAGCTACCTCCCTTCAGAGTAGAAAATGGAAAGGAGACACTGTGAAACTACCTAATTCCTCAAATGGAGCTGTACATTCTGCACTGGAATGGCATGAATAGAAGACAATAAGATATGTCTGCAAGGTACAGGCAACAGAATGCTGAGGGAGAAAGGCATAAAGAATTTGATTCCCTAAAGAAACCAGATGCTGTTAAAATGTAAGGAAAATTGTAATAAAACCTGTTCATCATGAGAAGGATGCTTTATGTACAGCACCTAATAGTAAACACTTATTATCAATCAAAGAATATTTAACAAGTATATAGCAGAAGTGTCCAAAGAATAAGTCCCAGTTTTGGTCCATTCGTTCAAAATCTGTACTCCAAAAGAACAGAAAAGAGACAAGTAAAACATAAGGAAGGGATGAAAATACACTTAGAGGGAGGAAGGAAGGATGCCAAGCTGGCCTGGAATACAAGAACATATAGTACTATTTGTCAATTCTGGTCTCCTTAAAGAATCTAAGACAGCCATGCAAATTAGTATTGGTCCATAAGCCCAATCTGATTGGCTGCCAAACACTTACCTTGAAAGCCTTAAATAGTCATTAGCTTAGAAGAATTATTAGGACAGTCCCTTTTGCATTAATTTTAGGAAACATCTACTATAGAAATATCAACATATATTGATGGTGTTGCCTGGCTCCATCATTTATGAATTAGCTAACTTGAATTGATATGATTGTTACATGATATAGTTTTCAATCATTTGTTAATTGCCCTCACTGATCTGAAAGCATTTGCAGGGTCTGTAACTATATTCTCTTTTATTCCAACTTGCATCTCAGATTTCAAATTCTTTACCTTCCCTGACACTTCTATGTGAAGCACACTTGACTGGGCCTATTTATCAGGACATGAACAACTGCATGTCAACTTGCCAGGAAATATTTGATATTCCACTGCCACCTTACTACTGTGGATTTCGGATTCAGTAAAATTCAGTAAAATAGAATCTCCTTGAGGGCAGGATCTGTCTCACTTTTGTATTTTTATCTTCAACACCTGGCAGAAAAGGGCAGAAAGGAACTTAATAACAAAGCTTGTTGACTGACTGGCTTTAAGAAAGTGTTTAAAGTCTTTCTGCAAGACAGGTAAGATGATTTAGATCTGATTTCTTCAGCGTATCTTTGGGAAGAATGTAATAGTTAGATCAGATATGAGGCAGCACAAGATACTGTATGGGGAAAGAATTAAATAGAAGAATGAAGATGTCCTCGACTGGAGTTTTGTTTTGTTTTGTTTTTAAAGGGAAAAGACCAAACAGAAGCATGTGGCAAATATTTTATCTAGGGAATAATGGGTAATCAGCCAAGGTAACCAAGCAGATGTAATTGCTCTCTGCCACATTAGAATGTAAGCTCAATGCTATCCAATGCTCCCTACCTAGCAGTAAACACTGGACTGACTGGTTGGAAAATTGAGCGGATAAAGGGCAATTAAGAAAACTTTAAAATAGGAAGTAAGACAATAAAAATGTAAACTACTGTCTTTGATCAATCTAAGGGTCTTTTCTCAGTCCTCATTCTTCTTGATCTCTTCGCAGTTATTGAGAAGTCTCTTCTCCTTGATAGTCTCTCCCTCTAGGAATTCAGGACGCCTCTCCTTCTTGGTTCTCCTCCTACTTCTTGGACTGCATCTCAGTATCCTTTGCTAGATTTTCTCTGAGGCTGGGCTCACTAAACAGTAGGTATCCCCGAAGGTTCTATCCTAGGGCCTCTTCTCTTCTCCCTTGATGATCTTATCAGCTCCCCTGGATTCAACTATCATCTCCATGTGGATGATTTTTATAAGTACTTCTCCAGTCATAATATCTCTCCTGACCTCCAGGCTCACCTCTCCCAGCTTCCTATTAAACATCTCAACCTGGATGTCCAGTAGATGTTTTAAAGTCGACACATCCAAAACCCAACTCATTATCTTTCCCCAAAGCCACTCACTTCTGTATTTCCCCATTACATTCAAAGATATCATCCTCCTCCCAAATTCGCAAGGCTTGAAAACATCTAAATCCCATCAGTTGCCAAGTGCTATCTTTTCCACCTTCATGACAAGTCTCAAATATCCCCTTCTCCTGAATGTGAGCCTGCTGGTTGGTCTCCCTGACTCAAGACTCCACATTCCAATTTATCTTGCACAAAGCTATCAAATTGATCTTCATAAAGCAAAGTCTGACCATGTCACTTCTCCCCATCATTTCTAGATTCAAATATAAACTTCTGTTTGGCTTCTAAAACCCTTCCTAACTTGGCCAGTTTTCACTTTGTACCTTAACTCATACGATTCAATCCATTGATACTGGCCTCCTTGCTCTGTCTCTCAACTCTGGGTATTTTCCCTGGTTGACCCCCATACCTGGAATAGTCTTCCTCTTCATCCCTGCCTCCTTTTTATATACAAGAAGCCCTTCCCAATCCCCCTTTATACAAATACCCTCCCTCTTCTGGTTATCTCCAACTTATCCTATTATCTTATTCTACAGTACCATTTGCATGTTGTCTCCCCAGCTAGACTTAAGTTCCCAGAAAGGGGGAATGTTTTGCCTTTCTTTGTACTGCCCAACACAGCACAGTGCCTGGCACATAGAAGAAGAGTAATGCTTATTGACTTGACTTCCAAAGCATGTAGTTACACTAAATTACAATATTTACCAATAAAGAGAAAGAACAGAGTATATACTCTGTACTGTTTAGTTATGGCAAAAAAGGAAAACAATATTTCCCCCAAGACTTCAAAATAACAGTGAAAGAGAAGTAGGTCATCAATGGGAAAGCTGAGTTCTACCATTGAAGTCTGAAAAAAAAATAGCACAATGTCCCAGTCATAGATGACAGAGAGGCAGCTAAAAATACAAAAATAGATTTGAATAGAGGCAGATTAGAGTCATCAGCAAGAGATGAGAGCTGCTACCATGCAAGTAAGAGAAGCCTTAAGAAAGAAGTACACCAAGACAAGAAAAAGGGTCCCTGGTTGAGAAATGAGGGAGAAAGAAGTGGTTAAGACATGAGGAAAATAAAGATCTAAGGTTTCTACCCATCCAGTTTTTTATAAAAAGCTCAAGTCTTCATAAAGTGTCCAGGTCCTCCATCAACTCTTGTGCTCACTCCACTCCAGTCTCATCTTTCACCATTTCCCACCATGGTTCCTCCATTGCTGTCAAGGAAATTGGCTTAAAGTTCTCCCACATGACTTATCATTTCCTCCTGAGTATCATCATTCTTTTCCATTTCAAATATCCATATCTTTTTTCTTCTATACTAATCTGAGTTTACTGCCTCGTTCTAGACCTAGGCTGCCACTCATATACCCTAGGAAGATGAACTCTACTCACTCCAAGATTATTCTCTTAGTCTTGAGAATGTGCTAATAAACATTTGTAGTCCTTTTTTGTTTACCACATTCTAATCTGTATTGTATAACTCGGAGTAAAGCAGAACTTAGTTCAAACTTTGCTTCGGATACTTCTTTGTATGATCTTAGTCAAGTCACTCTTAGCCTCAGTTTCTTCATCCACATAGTATCTAGAGAATATACTTCCCAGGAATTATGCCAATGCAGGGATTTGGAAAATTGAAAGCTTTGTATGAATGTTCATTGCTATCATCCTGAATTGTCATACATGAATGTCATGTGCATTGTTATCATCCTCATTAATTATCATATTTTTCTGGGATTACATCTGATGTTCTAGTCCTAGGCTACAAACTCTAGGGACAAGTCTGAGTTTTACTAATCTCTCTAAAATTAGCAAAAAAAAAAAAAAAATTAACTAATCTCTCCAAGATTAGCAGTAAAGAAAACATCTCATTAGCTCCCTGAAAATATGGAAAGGTAAAAACTGGTTTTACTATGATATCTGACTAGATATCATCTGTGGAAATAATCGCTCTGCCCTGGGAAGTTCAAAAGAAAGAAAAATCAAGTCTCTTTAAGGTCCAGCACCAGGTTGACCACTTATTGGCTAGATGATGATGGAGTGACTCCTTTACATTGAGAACTCTCAGTTTTCATTTTGGAATAAAAAAAAAAATCTGTATTTCAATTCTGTCTCTTCTCCTTACAACCTATAGAACACTGAGAAACTAATTTAACTCCAAGGGCTCTGTTTCCTCATCTGAAAAAACAAGAGGGTTGGACTGGCTGATCTCTGGTATCTCTTGGTCCTGACATTTGCACTATCAACCTCACAGGTTATGGGCAAATTGTTTAAGGCAAACTGCTTGGTAAAAGAGTGAAAGGCTATATACAGAATGTTGAGTTCCTCCTTAGTAATTAGTAAACAACGTATTATCAGTCACGGGTTAAAAAGGATTCGTTGACACCAATATTTAAACATCCAGTTCCACAAGAATCCCAAAAAGCAGGTCTGAGGCAAGAGGAACAGGAAAGATTAGGAGACCGTTTTCTGCTTTCATGAAGTTCTTCCAGAATTAGAGAAATCTCTTACCTAAAGATGGCAATTCTATAAAACCCCTAAATCTTCCATTCCTCTTCCAAGGTTCCTAATACCTGAGAAATCCCTATAAGGTATTATTTTTCTAGAGTGCATAAATTAGACTAAAATATAAAAAAAGGATCATTTCCTGAGACCTGCTTTATGTAGAACTCATGCAGTAAGTTAGGATCCCATCTTTAAGTTAAGTAAGTTAGCCTGTCCTTGAGTTCAATAATTATCTCAGGTCCAACTTTTATAAGGATAAAAAATAATAAAGGCTGCTATAATAATATAAATTAGTATTTTAATTAAAGCCATTTTGATAGATAAAGTCATTTGACCACGCGCTTATAAGAATTCAAAACTGCCGCTCCAGTCATTATACCTCTTCCTCAGTCTGCTGGCCAAGAGGCCACTCCCTCCTAACCCAGGAGATTTAAACTCTTCTCTGCATGGAGACGTAGGCCTCCCCACGCCCAAAGAACTGGAACCGGAAACCCGTTGGACTAGGGAAATGTAGTTTGATAATTTCCCCGTGTCCATAGAAAATACATATATATACTTAAAGATGACATCTCCCAAATTTCACTTTTACAATTCCCCGTGAGGCCCGGCAAAAAAAAAGGTTAGTCCTTTTTCTTCGCTGGACCTGTAAAAATAGACAACTTCTAAAATTTTCAGGAATTTGGGGATAAAAGAAATAGATGAACAAATGGTTAAAATTAGCCGCATTGACAAAAAAAACAATTTGGGGGCAGTCCCCTATTGGTATAACAGTGTACAATTAAAACACTTTTTCTCATTTGGGGAAAGGAGTATAAGAAAATGTGGAAAGAATGCTGAATTCGATATCCAAGGCCTGGGGGGACTCTGTGCCTAGTTCCAGCTGCGCTACTAACTAGCTACATAACTTCAGGTCAAGTCATTTTACTTTTCATCCTCTCAGTATTCTTATCACTCATTTGAAACTGCTCTCTCCAGGGTGACTATCTCTTAATGGCCAAATCTAATGACCTCTTCTCAAATCTTGTCCTTGATCTCCCTGAAGCATTCAATACTTTTGACCACCATCTCTCTCTTCTGGGTTTTGTGACTCCACTTTCTTTAAAACACTATAATAGAAATCTAATATAATAATATGAATAAGTTATTACTATTGATATGCAAAAGCTTGAACAGATATTAAATGCTACTGAATAATTAAATATGGAGACACAAACTTCCAAAGCTACCAAGGGTTCGATTATCTATCATGTAGGAAATGATTCCCAAATCTATGCATCCAGTCCTATTCTCTCACCTGAGCTACAGGCCCATAACCCATGTTTATTGAAAGTTTCAAAATGGATGTCCTATAAGTTCCTCAAACTCAGCGTCTCCCAAAACGGAACTCATTGTCTTCTCCTCAGACCCACCCCCTCTCCAGATTTCCCTATGAATATTTTTGTCAAGATTTCTGTCAAGCAGACCACTACCCTCCAGCAGTCATCCAGTTTGGCAATCTCAGCATCATCTTCAGTTCACTCTTCCTCAACCCATATATGCATTAAGTTGCTAAATATATCAAGTCTACCTTCATGACACTTCTGGTATCCATCCCCTGGTATCTACTCACAAGGCAACCCCTAATTCAGGTTCTCATAATTTCTTGCCTGGTCTGTTCAACTGCCTTTTAAAGTTTTACTACTTGAAGCCTTTCTCCTCTCCACACAACTATCCAAGTGATTCTCCTAAAATCTGACCATGCCATACCCCTATACTCTATAGACTCCACTAGCTTCTAATTACGTCTAGAATCAAATGTCCCTATTTAGCAAGCAAAACTCTTTTACAACCTGGACCCAAACTACCTTTCCAAACTTACTGACGATCATGTCATGCTCTCTTCAGTCCAGCCAGACTGACTTTCTTCTGGCTGCTCTTCCCACACTACATTCTCTCTTTCCTCTTGAAGCCTTTGCAGAGGCCATCCCTCGTGCCTAGAATGTACTCCTTCCTCATCTCAGTCTCTGAGGATCCCTAGTTTCCTCCAAGGCTTAGCTCAAGGGCTCTTTTCTAGGTTTTTCTCCAAGTACCTACCCAAAAGAGAACCAGATCTGATCTTGTTTCTTTCTCCCCATCATTTATTATTCATTCTAATTCAAACAGGGACATTTCTCCTATTCCAAATAGAGTGCTACACCTAAAGTCAGGAAGATCTGGTTCAAATCCCACTTCTGACATTCACAGGACCAAGGAACATCCTTCTGAAATGATTTTCCATTTCCATGGTCTACATCTTGTATGGACAGAGTTCTTTACATTTTGGCTCCCCCGTTAAGAGTGTGAGCTCCTTGGGTGCTGGGATTGTACCTCTGCCCCTCTTTGTGTCACTCTTGGTTCTGAGTACAGTGTCTAGCACTTGTTAAGAGCCAAATAAATGTCTGTTAACTGACAAACTCTGGGAGCCTCAGTTTCCTCTTCTGTAAAATGGGAATATGATGTTTGTTCCTATTTCATAGGGTTATTATTATTATGAGGAACAAATGCAATCGTGTACATAAAAAGCTTACATAAACATTAGCTATTGCTATTATTACTCTTTATTTGTAAAAGCCTAAGTAGAGGAAACAAAAATGATTGATAGATTCAAATATGAAGATACAACTCTCATCAGTTTGGAAAGAGATTTTTGAGTATATATATTCCAGCATCACTGTTATGATCCATGTCAAGACAAGTGAAACAAATTATTAAAACCATTCTATCTTAAGACAAAAATTTCCATGAAAATTTATCATTCATTCAGCATCATCTCAGAAGATCTCATTCAATTACCTGTTAATAAATTTGGGGTCAATTTACCTAGTACATCACAGAAGCATCTGTAATTTCCTCAGTAGTGTGAAGAAATGAGTAACAACAAAGGTAATCAACTCTTGTAAATAAAAAACTGTGATGTTGAAAATAGTAGGGGAAAAGAAAACTCAAAAAAGAAAATGCGGAGTTGCTGGTAACAAAAGTTATTCCCACAGGAAATCTTTTTCCAGAAAATTAAATTTTTGAATTTAATTTGAATTGCTTGACTACATTTCAAAATAATATTGGCTGTTACATGATTTGAATTGCTTGACTACATTTCAAAATAATATTGGCTGTTACATGATTTCCTTATAACTTAACTAATAAACCACACTGGAATCTCACTATAATGGTCTTCTTTAATGTATGGAATTGGATATTTAACTTCTGCATCTAAACCTCTTTCAAATAATGACCACTTCTAAAATGGTTTACCAAAAGATGATCCTGTGACATGGATCCTATAGATCACATGACAGAGAGTCTCCAATGTAATATGAGGGATTCTGCATGTAAAAAAGCTGTCTTAGGTCAAACATATCCAACAAAATTGTATTTTTTTCTTGGTAAGAGACACATACAGGAAAATATACTGCAGTTTTACCTTCCAATTAGGAATTATAGATATTAAAAAATGAGAAACTTATTGAATATAATTCATTCTTCTGGGGCATCTGCAAAGGCACATTATTACATGCTCAAGAAAGCTATATATATACTTTTAACTACCATGAGATTAAACAATGTACCTTCAAATGCCATACAGAATAAAAACCATCCAAGAAAAGGGAATCACCAAATCAAAACAAGTCTTTCTTAAAAAGTGCTTAAGTCTTTCTAACACTGAGACAAAAATCCATTTCCTTTTGAAGAGTACCCTTCACTTATCAAAGATTCCTTGGTTTAAGTATAAGCTATTATATCAAGGTTCCGACCAGATTTTGGAAAACATCATAAAAAAGAAAGAAAAGGTATTCTTTCCTAAAAATAAGTATTTCATCACATGCTGCCTCAAATCAATTATCACACTGAAAATTTCAAACAATTCTTCCAATTCATCTGAAAATTACATTGATGTGGGTCTTCCACGATGTTCTAGATTGCCAAAAAATATTAATTCCTTTTTCATTCTGACCTATACCACCTTATCCTAATTCAGAGACTAGATTCTAGACACAGCTCTTTCAAAGCATCAATTCTGACCTGTAATCCTCCACGCATACATACTGAGTCTTCACCACCCCACTCATCACACATCTTTTGCCATTTTGCCTTTGCTCCGTCCTCCCCTTCTGTTCTAGTACAGAGCTTCCATGTACTTCTCGGCACATTTCAATCCAGACCCACTTCACAGTCAACAGCTGCCTACATCCTAGCTTTAAAGAAAACTGTCCAGAATCAACAGAGCTAATAAAATCAGAATGTTTATTTTTCAACATAAATTTTAAAGCAAGAATTCAATGACAAGAACATCTTTTTCAACTTCTATCACCATTCTTGACCTTATTTCATGTCTAATGACTAATTTTTATATCAATCTAAAATCTTTTCAGCAATACCATCAAAATAGCACCCATAAGGAGAAACCATTTAGAAACAATCCTCAAATCCCTTTTGATCACTATCTAGGCTACTTACATTCTTAATACAGAGCCAAGACAGGATGAATGCTATCAGGAGAAAACCAAATTGTGTTCACTTCATATTTGGGGGACAACTAATTATCACAAACTACCCTAATAGTCAAAAAGTGAGAGCCCCAGTAAGTCTATATAGTAGTAGCCATAGAAATCCTTGCTGGGAACTGATAGTTCTAAAATCAGGATGTCCATATGTCAAAAGGAAATGAATTGTTATGTCCAGCTACCAAATCGGCTGAAGCTACTGCATTTCTGATAAATCCTCTGGTGCTGGACGTCAGGGCTCTCCAATCCTGGGCACTGCACTAATGCATTTCTCATTAGCTCTTCCAGCAACAGATAAGGACCTACCAGGTCAAGGGGTTCATATTATGACATCTATACTTCCATTTTCTCGTCTTGGATATTTTCCCCCTGAAATGCAATGATGCCCAGTTTTCTGTGAATCTGTGATCCCTCACCATTCACATTTTCTGCCCAGGGTTCTCCTTACAAAGGTTTCTGTCAGACCCCATAGAAGACTGCCAGTTGAGGAAAGCTTACTTCCTGGGTCAGTGCCCTAGAGAATGGTGGGGTTCGTCGTGTCCTTGGAGCTTGGACCAGACCACTCACATCTTAAGTTTAATGGTCCTCACCTTCAAGATCTTAAATCTAACCGTAACAAGTGGGTTTAATGATATTAAGCACTTAAGGTTCTTCTGCATACCAAAGACAGCCACCACCCCCAGCCCCCATGGAAAAGGAGAGCTCGGTGCCCCTCGGCGCTTCTCCTGGCAGGGTTCTGCACTCACTGCTAGTAAAAGACCCATGGTAGCTCTTCCCCTCCAAAAAGCAGTGTCAGAAAACTAACTCCGAGTAACCAAATCACAATGTCACAACATTCATTTGGGGACCAGGCATAGAAACCCTTAAATACAATTATATAAAAACATTAAATAAGCAGATCACCAAGGCAAAGAGACAATCTGAAGCAGCCCCTTCATGCAGATGACATGCTAGTTAACAGACTCCCCCATTTGACTCGCTGTCCCTCAGATCTGATTTTTTCTAACAACACAGTTCCCACGAACAGTAAATTCCACTTACTCTGCTCTACCAAGGATTCCCAGTGCTCTGTTGAACGAAAACCCCACAAAAGGCAAATCTTCACCAGAGAAACCTCCAGGGTTCAACTGGCCAGGAAAAGGCAAAGCCCGCGAATTCCTCTCTGGTTCGTCAAAATTAGAGGTGTCATCGTCAGACTTGAGGGTAGGAAAGAAGGGGGGAGGAGCTGATGAAAAACAAAAAGGAAAAAAAATCAGACTCATGCAATCACCGTGTGTCACAGCACAGGGTCCCTGCTCCTTCCGTGCTTGCCCTGGCACTGCAGCTCCTGCCTTTAATCTCACTCACACAAGCAGCGGAGCCTCTGCTCTCCAACAGGATTACAGCAACAAGAGATTAACCCCTTCTTTGCCAACATGGCTACCACTCTGCAGACCATCTTTCATGCTACTTAAACTGAATTATCTTCTAAACTAGGTAACAGTCTCATGAAAGGCACTTCTGAACTAACTAGAGAGGGCCACTGATTCCAAGTCTTTCTAGAATATTTCTATAAAGCCCTCCAAGTGCAAGCACCCCACTGAGCTGTCTCCTGCCTAGTACTGTCACAGGCAGAAGGGATGAGCTAAACCTATTCCTGCCGTGTCCAAATGATCCGTTTTTATTGGCCTTTTTGTCAAAGATTTACAGAGCTGAAACTCCTGGCTTTCCCTGGGTGGCCGTCACAGAAAGAAAGAAGGGGGAGCCGGATTTACTATCGGGTCCTTCAGGATTTGCAACTCTTCACGGGACAGCACTGCAGTGTGGCTCAGAATTACAGACACACAGCCCAGAGGCCTTCCTCGGGACTTGGTCCTTCGCAGCTCATCTTTTCTCTTCTCCACCCCAAAGCCACTGCAGTTGAATTAAGGAGATGAATGAAGTTCCTCCAGTGAGAACGAGGCTACATACATGACAAGAGTGAGCGGAATGTCAGTGCGGCGCCTACCTCCTCATATCATGTGCCCTCTTGGGGAAGTGCTACAGAGCCTGCACTCCTGGCAGACGTGCTAAGCTCCCCTGCTCCGGGAGGCCGGCCCTCTTGCATCAGTGGCCAGACTCCAGCTGACGGCTCCCAGCCGCACTCTCGGAGGGCAGCGTGCGCGAGCCGTTACCATGGATCCGGCCTGGGGCTCCCGGAGCTGCAGGCTGGCAAGAGAGAGGCCCCAGGAAGAGCCAGCACAGCCCCTGCACTGCAGGCTCCCCGCTCCTCACTCTGTGCATGCTCTGGGCTCAACGCTACCTGCCTGCATCCATGACAGATGCTGATGCTTCTCTGACTGACACAAGCAGAATGAGTCACTGCTTGGGGCTTGCTAGCTCCCTCTGGTTGCCAAAGCCTTCCACATCCCAGACTTTTTTAACTCCTCATTCTCTAGAATGACAAATCTGTGTTTAAGCTGCCACCAAAGAGGAGCAGCAGGCTGTTTCTGCTTACAGACAAAAATCTACCCGTACAAAATACCCAAATTACAACCCCACTCAAATTTCATTAGTGGCTCCCCAGGGAAAATGATTCCTAGAAGGTGGGCAGAAGAGGGGCAAGAGGAAAGGTTTGAAGGAAAAAGGAAACAAATTTAGGGTACATTTCTCCAAAGAAAGTCAAAAGAGCATTCACACAGCAAGTGTTTTTAGAAAATAAGGAGAAGGATGAAAAATACAAAATGTACAACACCAAAAAATTATTTAACACCTCCAAATTTCCTCAAGAGAAATTAAATCTTCACTTTAGTGCAAAAAAAAATCTACTTGCTTTTAGAGAGACATGAATGACATTTTTTTTAATTATCAAGATAGAAAGGAACATTTTTGGATGGTCTGCTCTATTCCCCATCCTACATCAACATAATTTCCAAAGCAAAACCCAACCTGATTTTAAATGGCTCTCCCAAATCTATTTCAAAAGAGGAAGAAAATAAAAACAAAAAGGATAAAAGAAGATATTATCTTCAGTTAAAAAATATGCAAGCAGGCAACAGGAAAAGATTTCTTAAGATGAGTCAATATCATTACCGAACACCAATGGAATGGTAGGAGCTTTAGAAAATGTTGCTGTGTAGTGTTTGTTTTGTATAATGTAGAACAAATCTATAAACATATGGATAGCTGTATAAATTATATCTCTCCTAATAGGTTATATAGTCTCTTTCCAATTTAAGCTCTTATAGCTTCCAGAGATAATAAGAATCCCACTCCTGAATGGAAAGCTTTAACCTAGGATAAGATTCACCTCCAGTAAAATTATAGGGTTAGTAATTCATTATTGGTGGAGGCAGCTAGGTGGCTCAGTGGATTGAGACCCAGGCCTAGAAATTAGAAGTCCTGGGTTCAAATCTGCTTATTCCTTCAAATTCCTTAACTGTGTAACCCTGAGCAAGTCACTTAATCCCCATTTTCTAATCCCTATCACTCTTCTGCCTTGAATCCAATACAGAGTATTGATTCTAAGATGGAAGGTAAGGGTTAAAAAAATAAATGAAATTCATTATTGGAAAAATATCTTCTCTAGAAACTCTAGAACTGTGAGATAGCTTAATGTAGTACAGATCATTTTAATGGCTCAGTAAATCTTCAAGGTAAGAACAAAAGATGCCAAATAACACTCTGCAATATCTTCATGGTACAAAAAGAATTTAGTAACTTTTTTTGCCTGAGAAATGCTTAAAGAAGGGCAAGGCAGACACAGTAGGTACAAGGTACAAAGACCTATGGACCACAAAGAGTCGTGAGCTAAAGAACCATAAATGAGATATTCATAGAAACACAGCATTTGAGAGTTAGAAGAGACCTCAGTGGCCCCATAGTCCAAAGGATACATCAGAGGAACCCTCAATAACCAACAAGCAAGCAGTCAGTCATCCAGCCTCTGTTTGAAGATTTTCATGGAGGGGGGAGCCTACCATCTCTCCATGAAATCCATTCTACTTTTGGATAACTCTAATGGTAAAGAAGCTTTTCCTGATTTCAAATCTAAATTGTCCTTTTTGTACCCTCTATCTACTGAATCAGTGTTTGCCTCCTGAGGCCAAACAGAATAGGTCTAATCCCTCCTTCACTTGTTGATCCTTTGAATTCTTCAAGGCAGCTATCATGTTCCCCTGAGTCTTCCCTTCTTCTGGCTTAAATTGCAGTTCCTTCAACCAGTCCTCACATATCATAGCTCAAGGACTAAAGGTATTTCATCATCCTCTAGAAACATTTTTCTCAAAATCATTGATTGATTTTATTTACTTTAACTTTTAAATTATTTTGCTTTTCTCTAATTAAACATTATTTTCTCTCTTTCCCAATTCTACCTATCAAGTAAGAAGAAGGGATGGAGAGAAAGGAGAAAGAAGAGGAAATTCGTAACAAAAAAGTGAAATCCCGCACTGACCATGTCCATAAAATTTACATCTCTTCTTCATCTTGAGCCTATCTCCTCTCTGGCAAAAGCTGGGTAGTCAAGTCAAATCAAGTCAACATCTTTACCATGTGCTTTGATTTTGAAGTTTCGATGTTCAGATCCTTTGACCTAATTATATATTGAGAAATAGCTCTTAAGTCTTATAAATTTGGATCCACTCCTTAAATATTTTGGTAATAAAATCTTCTTCAGGGAAATTTAAGGAAAAGAATTTTCTCAGCTTTTTCACTTCAAATTTTACCTAAGTTGTTTTTGGGTCAAGGGGGAAGGAGCTTTAATTTTGTGTATCCTCTATACATTCCCTAGCTTACATCTTACATCTTAAACCATGGTGCCCAAAATTGAAAATAATACCCCAAATACAGTTTTGGAACTATCATTTCTATATTCCTGGAAACTATGATCATCTTAATGCAGCCCAAGATACCATTATCTGTTTTGGCTGTCACTTCACACCACTGACTCAGTAAGATTGCAGCCCATTTAAAAAAACTCAGTTTTATTTTTGTTTTCAAAACAGTGGTTAACCAACATGGTCTGATGAAGTTAATTTTTTTTTCTTCTCAAAGACATCATATTTAGTTTAGAGCAGTTAGGTGGCACAGTACATAGAGCACCAGGTTTCGAATCTGGCAAAACTCCAGCTCAAATCAAGCTTTGGACACTTTCTAGCTGTGGTTTCCTGTTTGCCTCAGTTTCCTTTTCTGCAAAATGAGCTGGAGAAGGAAATGGCAAACTACTCCCTATCTTTGCCAAGAAAACCCCAAATGGGTTGACGAAGAATCAGGCAAGACTGTGTCGAAAGTGAATTTCTCTCTCCAGTGTCGCTTTTTTAAATGTCATTTCTCAGTGACCTAGAGTTTATAGCACTGAGTAAATTTAGTTATAAACAAGCCTTAGAAGAAGGAAGTTAAAGAACCAACAAACGAGATAGGAAACAATGATTCCTCAGGCACTGCTCCCTGGGTGGTCCTGGCAAATTGAGAAACTATGATTGGTTCCTGAGATATGATGTTTGAGAGTTAGTGGGTGGAGAAAAAAGCTTATAAGTTCAGACCACAAGCAAGTCTGGGTCTTTGGCCTGTGCTTGGAGGAGCAAAGAGGACCTTTGGTGGGTCGTAATGAGAGGCCCATCATGGCAACTGCAGATTAGAAAGGTTAAGTACTTCTCTACCACTCTCCTAACATTTTCCTCTCTTGACTACTACTACTACTTTTGATTTAATAAAGTTTTTAAGCTACAACCAGCCTCATAATTTTAAATATTACATCACATTTATCCCTAATGTATTTCATCTTATTAGATTCAGCCTAATGCTATACTTTCAAAATCTGTTTGTTTCCTGATTCCATCATCCACTGTGTTAGTATCTACTACCTCAGCCACTTATTAGTGTGATGTGACTGTGGACAAATCCCATAGGAGAGAGTTGGATTTGATAAGCCTCTAAGGTCCTCTCCAGCTTTAATTCCTTGATCCTCTTCTTCATAGCATTATGACTTCTTCAAATTTGATGAGCATTCTGCATAAAGTAAATCATTTAAGGGACTCAGACCCCAAGTACACTAGTGCTGGGACAAAGGAGTCACAGACACATGGTGTGTCTGACAGCCAAATTCCTGGGTTCCATGTCAGTGTGGGCTTCTTGAGCATCAACAGGCCAGGATCAGCACAACCTCCAGAGGAAGGAGCAAGTGAAGTTTAAAAAGCAAAGGAGGGAGGGGCAGCTGGGTAGCTCAGTGGAGTGAGAGTCAGGCCTAGAGACAGGAGGTCCTAGGTTCAAACCCGGCCTCAGCCACTTCCCAGCTGTGTGACCCTGGGCAAGTCACTTGACCCCCATTGCCCACCCTTACCAATCTTCCACCTATGAGACAATACACCGAAGTACAAGGGTTTAAAAAAAAAATTATAAAAGCAAAGGAGGGAAGGAGTGGTCTTTTTTCTGCTTCCACCTTTAATAAATGGTCTCTGCAGCTACTCTTTCTTATCTTATCTTGTCTGGCCATCTCTGGCAAGTTGAGGCCAGAGACAGCTAAATCAGATGGAGAATCAGATCTATCCCTAAAGTTAGAAAGGTTGAGACCTATATCTCTCTTTATATCTTTCTCTCTCTTTACTAATAAATGCTTATAAATCTGATAATAAGCCTCCAGATCAATTTTATTTATAACAATACATATCACCTATGTCTTTGTCCAAATCTGACTTCAATGTTAAACAAGGGGTCAGACAGAGATCCCTGAGGCACCTCCCTGAAGACCTTTCTGAAATGTCATGGAACGATTAACTTTTTGAGTCTAAAAATTCAACCCATTCTGATTGCGATTCCATCATCTTCTAATCCATATCACTCCATCTTCTCCACAAGAAGAGCATGGTTTACTAAAGATTTAGATAAACTACATCCATATCATTCCCCTCATTAAAGGAAATAAAGTTAGTCTGTCATGACCTGTTCTTGAAGTCATATAATCACCGCTCCCCTAGCTAGATGTTTGCAAACCATCTCCTTCATGATTCTAGAGCTTTTAAGTCAAGCTCACTGGTCTATAGTTTAGATTTTGTTCTCTTCTTTATTTAAAAGTTTAGGACATTTTCCTCTCTCCAACTTTGTGAAATTACCCTTATTTTTCCATGCTCTTTTGCTTGATTTGACACAACAGATTCTGTTCCAGTTCCTTATATTAACTCTGAAACTGTTTCAAGTGCGTTTCTTATAAACGACATATTTTTGGATTCTAGTTTCTAATTCATTTTGTTACCCTCTTCTGTTCTGTGGATAAGTTCATTTCATTCACATTTACAGTTATGATTGCTTACTGTATACTGCCTTATAGTTTATTTTCTCTTATACTTTTTCTTTTTTTCCCTGACTTAAGAGTATGTTTTGCTTCTTATTAATGGTTCCCTTAACCCCTTACTTTCCCTTAATCCCTTTCCTTCCTATATCTCTGTTGGGTAAGATGTATTTCTCTAAATGAGGATGTTGGAGTGAAAGTTGTCAAAGGACCTTTCCATTATGAACATTCCCATGGTCTTATTATTCTTTAATTCTTTGACTTAAAGCATTCAATTTAAAATAAAGGAAAAAAAAGTGGTAAATAAAGTGAAAAAAAAAAAAAGATGTTTCTCTACTCAGCTGTTTATATGTGTATTTTCCCCAACTTTATCCTATTCAGATGAGAGTGAGGTTCAATTATCACCTGTTCTCCCATTATTATCTCCTTGTGATATAAACACCTGCTTTGCACCCTATTTACATGATAGTTTTCTTTATTCTCTCTCCCTTTCACCCTTGGCCATTATGTTCCTCGTCCCCGTCCTTTCCATTTTTCTTCTGAGATCATCAAAATATAAAAGAATCACTCCCAAGGCCCTCTATCTAGTCAAATTCTCTTTATGATCCCTGATAATGAGAGAGTTGAAGGGGCACACATATCATCTCCTTGTCTAAGAATATCAACAGATTAATTTTGTTTAGTGTCATATGACTGCTCACTCATATTTAGCTTTTTATGACTCTCTTGACACCTATGTTTTCTATGTCAAATTATATAATCAGCTCTGGTATTTTCATCAGGAATGTCTGGAAGTCTTCTATTTTGTTAAAAAAAATAATAATCCATTTTTTTTCCCTGTAGGATCATGCTATTTTGCTGGATAGGGTATTCTTGGCTATAAGCAGATCTTTTTGCCTTTTGTAATATATTCAAAGTTCTCCATACCTTTGAAGCAGTGATTGCTAAATCTTGTGTGATCCTGACTGTGGCTCATTTTTACTTGAATTCTTTCTTTCTGGTTATCTGCAGCATTTTCTCCTTGACCTGGGAGCTCTAGACTTTTGTTTTAATATTCCCAGGAGTTTTCATTTTGAGGGGTCTTTCAGGAGGCGAGGGGTAATTCTTCCAACTTCTACTTTTGTCATCTGGTCCTCAAAAATTTGGACAGATTTTTTTTTGTTTTGTTTTGTTTTTTTAAACCCTTGTACTTCGGTGTATTGTCTCATAGGTGGAAGATTGGTAAGGGTGGGGTCAAGTGACTTGCCCAGGGTCACACAGCTGGGAAGTGGCTGAGGCCGGGTTTGAACCTAGGACCTCCTGTCTCTAGGCCTGGCTCTAAATCCACTGAGCTACCCAGCTGCCCCAAGGACAGGTTTTTTTTTAAATTTCTTCTTTAAAAAAAAAAAACTATTACCTTCTGTCTAAAAATAGATACTAAGTATCAGTTCCAAAAACGGAAGAGTACTAAGGGCTAGGCAACTGGGGTTAAGTGAATTGCCCAGAGTCACACAACTAGGAAGTGTCTGAGATCAAACTTGAACTCAGGACCTCCTGCTTCATGATTTCTTGAAATATGATGTCTAAGTTCTTTTTTGTTCATGGCTTTTAATTATTCTAACGATTCTTAAATTATCTCTCCCTGATCTGTCTTACAGCTCAGTTGTTTTTCCTACAAGACAGTTCACATCTATTTTTTTTAGACTTTTGATTTTTTCTTGATATCTCAAAGAGCTAATAGCTTCCATTTAGTCAATTCTAATTTTCAAAGAATTCTTTTTTTTTTTTAACCCTTACCTTTAGACTTAGATCAATACTGTATATTGGTTCCAAGACACAAGAGCAGTAAGAGCTAAGTAACAGGGGTTGCGTGACTTGCCCAGGGTCACACACCTAGAAAATGTCTGAAGTCAGATGTAAACCCAGGACCTCTCATCTCTAGGCCTGGCTCTCAATCCACTGAGCCACCTAGATGCTCCCAATTATTTTTTTAATAAGGCTTTATGCCTCTTTTTTGAAGCTTACTTTTATATCTTTCTTCCCTATAGCTCTTACTTCTTTTACCATTTTTTCCTCTACCACTTTCAATCAATCTTTAAAATTATTTTTTTGCTCTTTTTTTTAACTCTTGAATTAATAATTCTTCTAGGAATTCACATTTGGCTTGTGTTCAATGTGCTCTTTTCTTTGAGGCTCTATTTACATAAAATTTTAAGTCATTCTCTTTTGTGTTTATGTGGAACTTCCCTGTTGTCATATTTATTCTTCATGGTAGGATTTTTTTGGTATGCTCTTTCTTACTTCTTGACTTTAGATTTTACATTAGTACTAGACTCTATGCATTTCTGGAGGTGTGGGGGGCATCTGGTCTGAGCCTCCATCCTCTTTCTGTACCTATACTGATTTCACAGTTCAGGATGGGGGTCTGTGAGTTTTTTAGCACTTCCGCACTGGTGTAATCTCAGGTGGAAGATCTGTTCACTCTCTTCGACTACAATCTGCAAGTAATTGACCCAATTTTAAGTCTGTTGGCTTATCTCAAGGAGTATTAGCCCACTGAGAAGCTCTACTGTTCAGAGACACTGAACTTTCTGCTGCTCTTTGGTCTAGGACTCTGGCCCTAGTTATTCCAATGCCGGTTTACATGCTGGGCTAAATACTAGAAAAGAATCCCAGCTCTGCTCCTAGGATCAGAGCCTTTCAACAACATTTATGGAACTTACTCCTTCTCGGTACAAAGCTAGGGACAATGCTTATGATTGCTCCTGGTACTGGGTAGCAGGTTAACAGGAGTCGCTGATAGGTATCATTCATTCTTGCACTGAGCATTAGTTCTGGGCCACATTGGATCTTTCTGCCATGGTGCTTTCTGCACTGCTGCTCTAGTACTCTCCAGTTCTTGGGTCAGCAACTCTTGCCACCTACTGTCTCCTGGCCAGACCCCATCCATGGGGTCCAGATCTTGCCTGTCTCCCTAAGGTATTCTAGGCCAGAAAAATGACTCACTATGATTTGGGAGGTAGGGGTGGGAGGGGGAAGCTTTTCCCCAATTGGAATTCAGTCTGACTTGATTTCTTGATCATTGTGGGGAGAGTTTAGTAAGGAGCTAGGCTATAGTGCTTCCTCTCACTCCTCCACCTTGACTCTACCTTCTTCCATGCCCTTTCAAACATACTATTGTCGAAAAATCCATAGCGATGAACTATGTTCAGGCATAGAATGTCCAAGAGTCCTGAATAGATAGAAACTCTTATTGCAGAGATCTGCCTAACTTGGGATGCCATATTTTGAGAAGATTTGACAAAATAAACAAGTAAAAAGACAACCAAAGTAAATTAAAAGTATCTACCAGTACTATGCATATAACAGTTTCTTAATATCTATTTAAATAGCTTTTGTTTTTTCAAGTTTGAATTTGTCTGAATAAGAGTTGGGGATGGCCAACATCCTCCTATCAATCTTATGACATTAAAAAGCTTTTCGCCATGTTCGTTGAAAACAAACAAGAAGTGGTCTTAAAACACAACAGGTTTATGAAAGGCATGAAGGAGAGTCACTAAAAGCTGGCAGTCATGAACACAAAGGACAATTTGAAAATCTTTTTTCTTGCTTTTCTTTATTGTTTTTGTTGGGTGGTTTTCTATCAGATATCTGTTTGAGATAATAAATGAAAGAAAAAAGCATTTATTAGCTCTTTATTACATGTGCCAAACGCTCTGCTGAAATGTAATGAATATAAAGACAGAAGCAAAGATAGGCCCTGCCCTCCAGAGACTAATAGTCAGTACCACAAAAGGGCATTTTAGTTACCAAAATCATAGAGATTGTACATGGGACACAAAGACAAAATTAACTAATTTTGGTTTGTGGTTATAGAACTGGAGGGGTAGAGTAGCTAAGGGTATTTGGTTGGCAGAAGAGGCTGTTGAAGAGATTCTCCAAGAGAATTATAACATGGCTAAGAGCTTTCCTGAAAGATTTCTGAGAGATAGACACCAATCAATAATGAAGTCACAGGAGAGAGATCCATATAGGGACATGAATTGAGGTACAGTTTAAAACTGAAGGTAGAGACTAAGTTAAGGAACTTTAAATATTTTTGCATTTCTAAGAGGTATGTCAGAACAGGATTTTGGAAACAGTTACTTTAAAAGCTATTATTAACTTCTTTTCTATAAATTCTCTTTTAGTTATCCTGATATTCAATAGAGATTTTAAAAAGAAATGCAAACAAAAATCAAGATGGGAAAAAATTAGACTTATTCAATTTTTTTTGGTTCTTTTTCAATGCCTACTTTTGAGCTACAATCACCCCACTAAGTATTTCTGGCATCTCAGACATTATTAATCTTTGGACTATGAAATGAACCTTTAAAAATAATTTCTTTGGGATAATTTGGCATTTCAGTATAATATCTAGCCACTCCATTATGATCTGTGCAAAATGGTACCTTAATGAATTGATATAAATCCTAGGACTTCTTAGTTAGCCCTAAAATTTATAAAAATTTAAGTTATATTTAAAGCTGCTAAATTAAATTAATATCATTTAATATAGTGCCATATACTTGAAGGCACATAAATAAACAGTTTGATGTCTGTTCAGAACTATGCCAGGGACAAATTAAGCATTAAATAAATATTGTCAAAAATTTTCAGTTTCATCTTCTAAAAGATACTCCTGGTTACCATGATTTCTACCACCAACAAAAATCATTTGAGTGACTAATGGTGAGCTATGCAAGGTGCTAAAAAAAAAAAAAGTATAAGAACTAGCTCCTGATAGGTTACTGGTTAAAATTTATGCCAGACACCGATATGGTCACATTTATGATATCAAGCCAAATAAACAGTTAAACTTCTACATGAATGAGAAGAAAGGTATATCATTCATAGGCCACATAAAGGCACAGTTTTAGTGTAGGATACAGATCAGAGAAAGTTAACCTGAGGTTTGGTCTAGATTAGGCAAAGCTAGAAAATGTAGGAAATTATTCTGCATTCACTGTAAGGTTTCGTGAAGATGACAGAATTCCAGCAGTGCTTCCTTCATTTGTGAAAGAAAAGAGGAGACTGAGAAGTCCTGAATAAAAAGAATATTCCAGGGGACAGCTGGGTAGCTCAGTGGATTGAGAGCCAGGCCTAGAGACGGGAGGTCCTAGGTTCAAATCCAGCCTCAGACACTTCCCAGCTGTGTGACCCTGGGCAAGTCACTTGACCCCCATTGCCTACCCTTACCACTGTTCTGCCTTGGAGTCAATACACAGTATTGACTCTAAGATGGAAGGTAAGGGTTTAAAAAAAAAAAAAAAAGAAAAGGAAAAGAATATTCCATTTCTAAGATATTATTTTAATAAAACCTCAAAGGTAGTTTGGTTTTAAAAAAATTTTTTTACTGTATCTTTCAAAATTAGGGGGAAATCTGTAACTAGATAAAGGACAGAAAGTATCAGAAAAAAGCAAAATTATTATCTCCATTATGTAAAATGGAAAAGTTTTCATTTATATGAAGTCAATGTAGACATAATCAAAAGTTAACAGACTTTAGGAAAAATGTCTTTGTAGTAATTAGCTCTGATAAAGATGGGACATCCAAGAAATGTATAGTGAATATATAAAATTAAGAATTATTCCGGGAGGGTGGGAGGAAAGTGGGGGTATGGAGGGGGTGGGCGCAGCTGGGTAGTTCAGTGGATTGAGAGCCAGGCCTAGAGATAGGAAGTCCAGGGTTGAAATCTGTCCTTGGACACTTCCCAGCTGTGTGACCCTGGGCAAGTCACCTAACCCTCATTACCTAGCCCTTACTGCTCTTCTGCCTTAGAACCAATACCCAGTATTGATTCTAAGATGGAAAGAGTTTAAAGGGAAATAAAAGAATTATTCCCTGGTAGAAAAGCAGTCAGTGGAGTTGGCCAAAAACATATAAGCTATCAACTACCAGAAGTGTTCAGAAATCAAAATGAGAGAATTTTTTTTTTTTGAATCAGCTCTCACTGCACAAAAATCAGGCCATCTAAGACACTAAAAGAGAAGAAAGCTCATGGTGAAAGGGCTGTGAAAAAGCAAGCCAGTAATTCACTCATGATGGAGCTATGAATTTATCCAATCGTTCTAGAAAACAAATTGCAATTATGAAAGAAAAGATATTAAACTGTTCCTACCCCTAGATCCTGGTAGTCTTCTACTGGGAGCCATATTTCCAAGAAGGTAGCCAACAAAAAACAAAACCCATACATTCAAAAATATTCCTAGCATTATTTGTTAAAAACAAAAAGTTAGAAACAAAATATGTGTGAAACAACTGAGGAATGGCTGGCCATTTGATGAATATGAAGAATTCAGGGAATTTTATGACTTGTGAGAAGTACTAAAAGCAAAGACAAAAGAACAAGAACAAGGACAGGAACAGAGGAACAACAAATCTCTAGTCAAAAACAACAGTCAATGGCAATACCATTTTATCAAAGTTAAAAGAAACATCCTTTCTATTAAGGACTAATATGCTTTTGAAGGAATAAGGGAGGCAATTGTTTCCCAGGGGATTTTGTCAGGTTGTTTGTTATAAGTATTGCTGTGTCAAAATAAAATGTATCAAACAAACAAAAAAAAGTAAAAGAACAGGAAGCCATTTCAGAGCTTTAAGGACGTGGAATAGGATGATCAAAACCATAGAAGGGTCAAGTCATAAAATGGATAAAATGGAAAGTATTGGTGCTGAAAATCTGGTGAGAAGAAGGTATAATAGATCAGGCAGAAAAACAACAAGATCCTAGCCTAAGGTAAGAGTGATATAGAGAAAGCAGAAATGGGAAATACTTTGTAGAAATAGGTGGTCAAACTTAGTAACTAATTTAAAGGCAGAAATGAGTCAGAAAGTCTTTGGGAGTGTTTAGTTCAAAATATTGAATGGATAATGGCACTTTTTCATCAAGGTCAACAAAATTGCCAATTTGAGATAGGTATGAGACAGATCTTCATGGGACTGAACCAAGGAAGTAAGCTAAAGAGTTGGCAGATAGTTTTGTATTATCCAGGTATAGATAATTGTTGGCTAAATGAGAGCACACTAAGGACCAAGGTGACTTGTCAGTAGGAAATAGAATGTCATTATCAAACAAGATACTATATGCTAAGCAAAAATTAAAGAGTTTTTAAATTGATTTTCAGATAAATAAATAACTGAATGAAAAAATCATTCTAGCTCATTGCTTAACAAAAGAATCAGAAATGGATGTCAGGGACTCATTTATACAATCTGGTGGCTGGTCTGCACAATAGTATTTTTGAAGTAACTAAGCATGGAGCCAAGAATCCATATTTAAGAATTCCTGCCAGTGCATAATAATTTCATTTTAAAATGTGATATTACCTATGTTTTGCTCTATTTTTATCTATTTTGCTATGTATTTCCCAATTACATTTAAATCTAGTTCTGGCCTGCTTGGGAGTGTGGCTAATGGCTAAGTGTTTACATCTCTGTTTTGGAGGACTTACTATAGTTTCCTGGCCCCTTCTGATAAGAATTAGTGTTTGAGTTTAAGATTAAGTCCTTATTTAAGTCCTTTACAATTTAAGTCCTCAACATTCTATCACATAGAGATCCTAGTTCTCCTCCTTTAGTATCACTATTTTAAATTACTCCTCACTTTTGTATAGCTACAATAATGCAGAATCACATAAGTCAGGAATTACAAGAGATTTCAGAGGTCATTTGATGGCACCAACATGGTGCATTGCTAGGTATGAAGTCGGGAAGACATGAGTTCAGATCTGGCCTCAGAAACTTACTGTAGCTGACGAGACTGATATAATAGAAAAAACAACAATGCAAACAGGCTTCTAAAGTTACTTAGATAATTATGTTCTGTACACTGAATAACTTGAGAGGAAATGATTTAATTGAATAAGCAATTAATGTGTTCATTTTTTCTAAGAGATTAGAAAACAATGCTAAACTATAAAATAACAAAATAAATGCTTCCAGAATAACTAAAATAAATTTGATCTGGGCTTTCAACAGGAAAATTTTTAAAAATCAACTATAGAGGGGGCAATTGGGCAGTTCAGTGGATTGAGAGTCAGGCCCAGAAACGGGAAGTCCTGGGTTCAAATCTGGCCTCAGACACTTCCTAGCTGTGTGACCCTGGGCAAGTCACTTAACTTCCATTGCCTAGCCCTTACTGCTCTTCTGCCTTAGAACCCAGTATTGATTCTAAGACAGAAGGTAAGGGTTTAAATAATTTTTTTAAATCAACTATAGAAGAAGCATATACCTTATTATCATTATGCAAAGAATGATTTATAAAAATGTTGCAGGTGGAAATATTTGAATAGGAAGTTATATCATTCAAAGTGGTTTGCAACCAAAATCATCAAGTTTTTGCTTCATGCTGAAATGCAAGGCAAGGAAGAAGCTCCTTACCACACAAAAGCAATTACTATGATGTTTCATTAAAATATTGCTCTATTCAGAATCAATCTTGACTTCATGGTGCCTAGAAAATGTTCTACTTGAGATGTTATCAGACATGAATGATAACATGCTTACCTCACCAGCCAGAGAAAAATACTATCCCTTTTGTCATAGATTATTTAATTACATTATTGGAAAATTAATACAGTGACCAAAGTTCTGAAATAATATCATAAAACACCAAAAGGATATAGAAACAAGAGATTATAGCCACTATTAACTAAGCATGTTTATAAAAACAATGAATCAGGTTTGAGAAATAATCATTACAAAATCATTCCACGATTCCTATCTATCTCCTGTTGGTTTTCATGGTTCTAGTAGTTATCTTTGTAGAAGCCAGGAAATAATGGACTCTTTCTAGTGCTCATACACCACTAACTAGCTACATGATCACAGGCAAGTCAATCCCCCTTTCTGCATCTCAGATTTTTCCTCTGTAAAGAGATTGGATTAGATGGTCTCTAAGGCTCCTTCCAGTAATAAAGGTCTATGAAGGGTCCTTCAATTTTTTGTTTTGTTTTTTGCATCATTTGAAGGACAAATAAAGAAATACCATGTTCTGTCTTTCATCAAGTACAAGATCTGTTAAACAGATACCCATACATAGGTCTAGAGATGACATGGTCTCTTCCAACTCTATCCTAAAGTAATGGGAGGGTAAAGTTCAGTTGATATGTCAAAAACTAAGTTTCATGATTGGCCTTGTTCTTGGCAAATATATATTTTTAATGTCATTATTACTCAATGACAGCTATGATGTTACCCTTTTATATTTTTTTAAAGCAAACCATTAATCTATATAATTTATGCCAGATTCTCACAGTCAGAACAATTTTAAATAATCTTACTTTGCTGATGTTTACTAATGCCTGAATCTGAAATTTAATGAAAGCAGTTTTACTTACAGTTACGAATGTTATTCCAATCAATTTTTGAGAAAAATGGATGGCAGCAGAGACCCTCATAACTCAGTCTTTCTTTTGGACCACACAGCAGACTCTGAATCAGATCAAGAAATTCACTGCTAACTTTGGGGCTATCTGGGAACTTCAGAAACCGCTGTTTTCAAAAGGGGAAAAAAGTATTAGAAATGATGATTCTTCTTAAGCTTGACCTTAAACTAAGTTAGTACCTTTCTTCTATTCAAGTTTTATGATGTTCTGTACCATTCGTTTCATAATGGACCAAAAGGCATCCTTCTCAAAATAAATGGCCTGCTTACATCACAAAATACAAAATCTCAACCCTAATAGTCACATAAGGAGGATGTTTTCACACAAAGATTCAAGAATAGCTTCAGCAAAACTCTTGACATCAGAGCACAGTACCTTCCAAAAGGTTGGATGTCTTTTTGCATGTACCAAACATTCAAGAGGTTTTTAATGTTAACAACTTATTCCCTTTCCCAGGCAAAATGCAAAAATGCACTGCCAATAATTCTTTACCTGGAAATTCATGATATTATTAAAAGTTTTGGCTGTGGTTCCTTCAGTAAAAGGTGATCGTCCATAAACCATTTCATAAGCAATGACTCCCAATGACCACCAGTCACATTCTGGCCCATGGATGCCCTTTCCATCTCCATTCATCACTGTCAGTACTTCTGGTGCCATGTAATCGGGTGTCCCAATAGGGAGCTTGGAGTTCACCTGAAAAAATAATTTTTAATGATTAATATGACCAATTCACTACTGGTGGAGTTGTAACCTAGTCCAAATACTCTGGAGAACTATTTGGAATTACACCCAAAGGGCTGTGCCTCCCCTTTGATCCAGCAATAACATTATTGAGTCTGTATCCCAAAGAGATCCAAAAAAAGAGTAACAGATCTATTTGTACAAAAATATTTATAGTAACTCTTTTTCAGTTAGCAAAAAAATTAGAAATGGAGGGGATTCACATCAATAGGGGAATGGCTAAAGAAAATGTGGTGAATGTGACTGTGGTGGAATGCTATTGTGCTCTAAGAAATGATAAGGGGGATGGTTTCAGAAGAACCTGGGAAGACCTAGAACAAAGAAGTGTAAATATTAAAAATGATAGATGCTTGTATAAATATATAAATTAGTATTTTAATTAAAGCCATGTTGATAGATAAAATCATTAGACCACGCGCTTGTAAGCATTCAAAACTGCCGCCATTTCCATTACTGCCTCCTAGCCAAGCGCCTACTCGCCAAAAAAAGACCACTCCCTCCTAACCCACGAGATTTAAGCTCTCCCCTGCGTCAAGATGTCGGAGACGGAAATCAGTTGGACCATGTTGGATCACGGGAAATGTAGTTTTATACATTTCCCAAATTTCACTTTTTACAGAAGTAAAGAGTGAGGCAAGTCGAACCAGATTTTTATAACAGTAACAGCAATATTGTAAAGATGATCAAATGTAAAAGACTTAGCTACTCTGATCAAGACAATTCCAAAGGACTCAGGGCAGAGAAATGCTATCTCCAATCAGAGGACTGATGAACTCTGAGTACAGAATGAAGTATAGTATTTTTATTCTATTTTTCTTGGGTGTTTTTTCTTGTAGGGAGAGGTCTGTGTTTTCTTTTGCATTAGCAATATGGCTAATACGGAAATGTTTTATATGATTTTATATGTATACTCAATATTATATTGCTTATCTTCTCAACTGGTAGGGAAGAGACAAGAGCAACTAAATTTGGAGCTCAAACTTATAAAAAATTAATGTTAAAAAATTTTACATGTAATTCATAAATGTTTAACAAAGTAAATAAATACATTTTTAAATTGATGACCATCTCATGATTACCTAATGTAGATTATCATAAGTGCAGATAAAAAGTGTGGAAATGCCAACCCCAAGTTAATTTACACACTATTCATTAATACTCCCAAACCAACTTATTCCTTCAATTTAAGTAGAGTCAAAAATAAAATTTTATTTTATTATTATTCAAGACTATATCAAATCAAAAATCATAACACACCCCAGCAAAGATTTC
This sequence comes from Gracilinanus agilis, assembly GCF_016433145.1. Lineage (NCBI taxonomy): Eukaryota > Metazoa > Chordata > Mammalia > Didelphimorphia > Didelphidae > Gracilinanus > Gracilinanus agilis. The sequence goes on from NC_058130.1 coordinate 766,928,848, forward strand.
TGGCTACTCTATATGATAGCTTTGCTCCAGTCATACCACTAGAATAGTAATAAGAGCTCAAAGTGATTTAAAGAGTGATACAGTAATTTTAAAATGTCAAAATGGTGGAGCAGTCACCTCAATCTAATTGAGTTAGCTCAGTGGATTGAGGGCCAGGCCTGGAGATGGGAGGTCCTGGGTTCGAATCTAACCTCAGTCACTTCCTAGCTGTGTGTCCCTGGGCAAGTCACTTAACCCCCATTTCCCAGTCCTTACTGCTCTTCTGCCTTAGAATCAATACACAGTATTGCTTCTAAGATGAAAGGTAAAGGTTTTAAAAAAGAATAATAATAAAAATAAAATAAAATGTCAAAATGCTTTACATCATGATCTCCCATGGTGGAGAAGCATAATTCCAAGTCCCTGGGAGAGAGGCAATACAATTATTACTATGCCTACTTTACAGATGGGAAAGTTGAGACTCAAGAGGAGGGATTTGGCTGGCACGTTCCAAACCTCCCTGCTCCAAGAACAGCAGCTTTGTTGCCACTCCATCATGCTGCCTCTCCACAGATAAGGAGATATTTTTCCAGATTCAATAATAGCGATACGACTGAACTCATCTTGTTTATTAAAACAAATGATCCCAAACTATCAAGACCAAGCCGGATGATCAATCTTCATATATTATTGACAAACTGACAGACACCTGGCACACACTCCGTGTTAACACATTTTGAAAACTTCAGAACAGAGAGTGGTGTCCTTATTTTCAATATTCCCACTAAGTTGGCCACATTCTCAGTCACCATCAACAAAAAAGACACATCCATACAGATAAAACACTTAAAATCCCTTATCTTCTGTCTTAGAATCAATACTAAGTCCCGGTTCCAAGGTAGAAAAGATATAAGGGTTGGGCAATCACAGTTAAATTACTTTTCCCAGGGCCACAGAGTTAGGAAGTATCTGAGGCTACATTTGAACGTAGGACCTCTCATCTCTAGTCCTGGCTCTCTATCCACTGAGCCACCTAACTGCCTCACAGATAAACAGTTATTAAAGACAAAATTATTAAGTCTGATTAAGTGACTCCTTTCTTTTTACTCTTTTCTACCCTTCAGGACCTCAGTACCTTCTGGCTCTCCTATTCCCACCCTCTATCAAAACAAGAAAGGGTGGACATCCCTGATACAATTCAGTGATCATATTTACCTGAATGTCATTCAGTATCACCTCAATCAGGCAAATTACATTTTAAGTCTTTGATCTCTACTAGTAGGCCTTGTGTCCTTCTAAAAGGTGTTCAGAGATCAATGAATAAGTGGTCACACCTCTTTATCTGATGTATAAACACATTTGAAGGAAAGGGAAACTATTATATTATGCCTACTTGAAAAACTGGTCCTAAAGGCAGTCATCTTGGACTCAAGGTCTTTTTGCCCAAGCAGAATCCAGCTTCAACACGGTGTTTAGTTTTGGCTATTGGCATAGACTCAGAAAGTACAAAAGGCAAAGGCTATATAGCCTAATGGTAGCAGTTTCTTTCAAGATTCAGAGCCTGCTCAATTAGAGGACAGGTCTATTTGAATTCAGTGACAGGTTCCACCCATCTGCCTTCCTCAGAGGGCAGACCACTCTTCCATAATCCAGTGACATGAAAGAAATCCAGCAGAGTCCAACGTGAAGAGGTATTCCTCTGACGGTCAGGTCCTCCATATGCTCCTATTCCAAGATGACACAAAATTGTAGTTTCTTTGTCCAGTAACCAGCAAGTAGATGCTGTGCTGGAGGAAATGATGCACATTCCTATCAACACTCTTACTATAAATGAAACCAGAAGGCATGACAAAGTCACTCTAAATAAAAAGCCAGCTCACAGATTCTCCTTAGAGAAACAAAGATAGGAATAGGCAAAAGACATTTTATCCAAAGGCAACAAGAAACATTTCACTGGATTCTTGGTCATACCACCTTATAGTGTCCCCAATAAATATAACAAAATAGATCATCAGGAAGATCATTGTAGCTTATGTGCCTACACGTCCTAGAAAGAATGAAATCAGAGACATCCTGCAAAAAAAACTGACACGATTCTAAGTTAACATGTATTTTGCTACTCGAAGATTTAAAACTAAGTTAAAGTTCAAAGAAGAAGTTAAAAACTAAGTTAACATGTATTTTGCTACTCAAAGATTTCAATGAAAATAACGGTAAAGATGGAAACTATACTGGAAAACAGAGGTCAGGATCAAAGAAACCCAGAGGCCAAAAGCCTGTGGATAGAAAGGTTAGAAGGTTCAAAACGCCATGTTTATATTTTCTTCACAAAGAAAGTTGGGAGATGACAGAGAGTGAGCACCAAACGTTAGCAGGGAAAAATAAAACTGACTATACACTATCTGACATTAACCAAGCAGAATCAAAAAATGTTAAGGGCTTGTGATGGGCCAGGCACTGTGCACAAGGAAAGGCATGAAGGCAGTCCTTGCCTTCATGGACCTTACACGCTAATGAGGGAGACAGGTACAAAGCATATAAAAGAAGAGTCATTAGCCTGTGTGTGAAAGTTGGGAAAGGGTCATCAACCCTTTACCCAGAACAAAAGAGCCAGGACCCCCCCAACTCAGAAAACATAAACCAGGAGTCAAAAGTCTATAAAAATGTGTCTTTAACGGCGACAGGAAGGACCAAAGTGCACACATTGGGATGACTTCCTTTACTTGGATCTCTAGACAATCTTTCTGCAAGTTCACTTTCCACCCATCTGCTTTTGCTGGGTTGCGGTTTTTTAATGGGAAATTTTAGGCATTTATTGAGGATAAAATGTAGAGATCTACAAGAGGCCGAGAACTCAAATACCCAAGTCCACAGTGGGGGGAAAGACCAAAGTGACAAACTTAGTATCAATTAGCAGAGGCAAAGGCAAAGAGTCTTCGGCTACATCAATGGAGAAGGCATCCAGGATAAGCAAAACACCAATCCCACTGTATTGTGCCTCAATTAGACCAGAGCAGGAGGGATGTGTTATATTCTGACCATGGCATTTTAGGAAGAGGGATGGCTGGAAGTCTCCAGCAGAAGCTTTTTTTGTCTGCTGGTTGAGATGTTGAAAGCATTCCTGCTCAGCTATGGACTAGACTAGATTATCAATCCAATTCTTTTGGTGCTTGGTATAATCATCCAGTGCCACTATGGAGCTTCTTCTCTTCCACTAGCTCCATCATCCTATTTCCCCTTTCTGTCGGCAATCTCCTATTACTGTCCTTTCTGGTTTTTAATCTGTCACCATGTTAAGTTTATTTCATATTTCAAAAGTAAAATTTTACTGATATCTTTTGGTTTTATATTTTCATTACCTTTTGCTTCCTTCCTTTCTCCCTCTTCCAGAAAATTATCCCTTATAAGAACAAAAAATGGAAAAGGGAAAAAAAGCTCACAAAACTAACCAACACAACCACCAAATCCAACATCCCCCGTTAAGGCTGTTTTGTTTTTGCTGTTGTCCTTTCATTGTTCATCTGCTGACTTCACTTTGTATCAGTTCATATCAGTCTTCCCACGGTCCTAGCTATTAGTGTCTTACAGAATAGTGATATTAATTATATTTACATGACCACATCTCTATATTTTAAAATTATAAAAGATTTTCCTATAAATGAAAGTATAAAGAAAGTTCTATCTAACTATACTCTGAGTATAGCATCAAGTGAAACATAAAAGAGGAAGGATATAAGTTCTCCAAAGGTACTGGACCACCAAAAAGAACAGACTACAAACTGAAAAAAATTACCAATAGATGGTAAGGTCCTCCAAATGTTCTCTTTACCAGTGACACCATGCTGATCATATTAAGCCCCAGAATACTTACAGGAATTCCTCAATGAGATCCAGAATTAATCAAATGATATCAGCCTTGTAATACATAAAGAAAAAAGTAACAAAGGAAGAGCATATACATTCCATGTTGTGACATGCATTTGGCTGGTCAGTCCACTGAGTCCATATATCTTGGATAAGAACTAAGGATTAATTATATCTGATAAACTGGACAATGCTTTCAATAATCCCAAGATGCTCACTGAATACAAAAAAAATACTTTTTTCTAACACCGATAGTCTTCTGGTGATTCTGATGGCTAGGAATCATGGAATATCATTGCCTCCAAAGAATCCAAATGCAGATGTAGCCAAAGACTTTGGAAGCATATTGTGCTTATAAGTGGAATCAGGCATATTTCAATTGCTTTGCAAACAAGAAATGGCGCAAAAAAGGTCATTAAGGAAATAAATAGCAGAAAAGAAAAGTAGGCCAGTAACGTAGCAAAAAGTGAAGAATACAAAGATAGACAACTTAAAAACTCACTAGTAACCATGAGACGCTAAAAGGCCAATGGAATGCCTTATTACATTGTATACGTCCTCTAGAAAAGACTTACCAGAGTGCCCATACTTGAAAATCACATGGAAATGATAAGGAATTGTTATCTGCACTGTCAGAAGAATCAGCAAAATATAAAATATCAACCTAGAGTCCTAGACCGTAACTTTGAACTTTTTTAAGTAGTTTCAATTGCCACATGTTATTTGATATAAGGAAAGCCACATTTCACAAGAACTATGAAGTATAAGCAGAGGCAATATTCCAAAACACAAAGGAAATGTGAAATTATAAATAAGCAATTTTCCCCCCTTAAGAAAACCACCCAAATTTCTCCTCCATGTTTTTCTAAATTCATTACCATTTTATTTGTCGTCATTTTGGCAGCCGCTCCAAAGTCCACCAGTTTGATATGGCCTGTTCGGTCGATAAGAATGTTCTCTGGTTTGATGTCTCTGTAATGCAAAAATTCAAAAACCACTGCTACTCTCTGTACCAATGAGAAACTCCTATACTGGGCTGTCAATTCTTTCAAGTACTTGAGTGTGTGTTTTTAGAGATCTAAATGCAACAAATAATTTCTGAAATATGAGCATACATTTTTGAAGTACAGATCAAAGTAAAAGGAAATGTTTTGGGAAACATATAGTTGTACTGTTTTAGTATCAGAAAAAAATGTCCTTCCTCATTTTACAGCTAACGAAACTAAGGCCCAGTCAAAAAATGGCTCCCCTAAGGACATGCAGAATAAAAAAACTACATAAAATCAGATCTTCAGTAATAATCCAGTGCTTATTCTCCTACATCATGTTACTACCTCTTATAGATATGCAGAATAATGAATACATGTCAGATAAAGAAAATCTGATATTACTAGAAAGAATGTGATTTCTAAATTTTAAACCATTTTATCTAATCTATTCCATAGCGTTAATTACTGATTAGCAGGGGCAGCTAGGCGGCTCAATGGATAGAGTGCCAGGTCTACATTTGGGGGGACCTGAGTTCAAATCTGACCTCAGAAACTTTCTAACTATGTGACCCTGGGCAAGTAGCTTCATTCCCATTATCTAGCCCAATATTAAACAAACTCCAGGATCATCTACAGCTCTTCTCATGTCCTTAATGCCAAAAGTTACCTGAACCTCTTTTTTTAGAAAAAGAAATTCAAATTCTCCTCGATAACCCAAAGAGCCTTTATCAAGTTGGTCAGGCCTTATCAACCATCTTATCAAGCCTTCTGTTCTAGAAATAGCTCACTTTGTACATAGTTGTTATGAAGGTGCTTATTTCACTTTATATCTTACTTTAATCCAGCTATTTGTAAGATTGTTCAGAACAGGAGTACACATTAATTTGATGCACTAATAATTTATTGCATTGATTCCTCATAGGACAAATTCTCACTGAGCTCCTAAAGAATACTCACTTACCGATGAACATATCCCATCTGATGAACACTATGAATGGCCAAAACCAGTTCAGCAAGATAAAATTCTATCATACTTTCATCTAACTGATCTTCATAGCGATTCAAGAGTGATAGCAAGTCTCCTCCAGGCAGATATTCCATAACCTGTAAAGAAAGCCAAAACAGTTCAATTACATACAACAACCAGAACTCCTAAATTAATCCTCAAATGAAGTCTGACAAATGCATCAAAATGTGTGTGGCCTTTAAAAAAAACATATTGTTCAAGGTCTTCATTCTAAAAGAAATAAAACCAGGCCTAGGCAGGAGGTCCCAGGTTCAAATATAGCCACAGACACTTCCTAGCTGTGTGACCCTGGGCAAGTCACTTGACCCCCATTGCCTAGCCCTAACTGCTCTTCTGCCTTGGAACCAATACACATTATTGATTCTAAGACGGAAGGTATGGGTTTAAAATAAATGAATGAATGACTAAATAAATAAAAATAAAAAATAAAAGAAACAACATCTCTCTTCTAAATTCACAGGATGCAAGGCTAGCCATGGTCAACATGTCCATTTTCAAATCAGCCTTGTAAATTAGTCAAATCCACTTAACTAGGCATCTACCTCATCCAGCTACCATTTTTTTCTTGGCAAAGAGGAACATTTTAATATCCAATAAAAGGAAACAGAATGTCAGTGAAATCCTAACCTTTATTAGTATTGTACAGTTTAGGAGATGAGAAAAGGGGGATTCAATAATTAAGTTTAACATGATTGTGACACACTTGTCTATGCCCCCTTCTGAACTTTCTACTGTTCACTTCTGTGTATTTGTTCCAATCATTTTCTAGGAAAAAAGTAGGTATATAAATACCTGGTGCTACATTTCTTTTTAACACCCCAAATATGTGATATCCTCAAAAAAATTGTGATTTTTTTTTCATTAAAAAATTACACAAATGTAGTAAAATGTACAAAATAAAAGGAAATAGCTGCCTAAATTAGCAATAATGATGAAGATCTTATTAATAACTTCACTTTTTTTTAAACCCTTAACTTCTGGCTTAGATAAAATCAATATTAAGTATCAGTTTCAAGGCAGAAGAGCAGGAAGGCCTAGCCAATAGGGATTGTGACTTGCCCAGGGTCACACAATTAGGAAGTTTCTTAGGCCAGATTTGAACTCCAGGACTGATCCTCTATCCTCTGAGCCACCTAGCTGCTCATTTTTTATAGAACATTAGTCAGCCAATAAGCATTAACTAAGTGCCTACTGTGTGACAGACACTTGTGCTAAGATCTGGGGTATAAAGAAAGCCAAAAGATGGTCCCTACCTTCAAGGAGTTTATGGTTTAATGGAGAAAACAACACACAAAGAAACTTTAAGTATCATAAGGAGAGGCAGAGCAGGCCACAGCAAATAGAGGGCTAGCCTGGCTCAGGAAGATCTAGGTTTGAATTCTGCTGATGGCACATACTAGACAATGAGTCACTTAACCTCTAAGCGCTCCAGAAAACCATCACAAGTTAGAGGCAAGCTGCAAGTAGGCATCAAGGGATGATATCCACATTACACCAATGAAATCACAGTCTGCCCACCTCTAAGCTATGAGGCAGTAAGGCTGCACAGTTTAGAAGAGAGCTCCTGGCCTGAAGGCAAATCCAGCCCCAGATGCTTATTAGCTGTACAACCCTGGGCAAGTCATTTAACCTGTCTCAGTATCAACTGTCAAATGGGGATAATAACAGTACCTGTTCTCCCAAAGCTGATATGAGGATCAAGTGAGATATTTGTTTGTAATAAGTACTTAATAAATGCTTGCTTCCTCCCCTTTACCCCCATGAAAAAAAGAAATTACACATTATCCTCACAATTCTACAATTGCTGGTACAAGCATTCATATTGTCTTCATCTTAAAAATGAAGAAACCCATTCCACGAGGCAGAGGTGACGTACCAATGCCCCCAAGGTCAGAAGAATCTGAAACAGCCAATCCAGGCCAAGGCATCTGACTATGATGTCGGAAAATATATTTTCATCACTACTTTTTTTTTTTTTTCACTTTTGCCATTTTTAGGAGGTGGGTAGACAAACACCTGCATATTCCCCAAAGTAGGATGCAACACCTACAAGGCTGGACATTGAAGATTATGACAAAACAAAACCAAGTTCCAGTAGGTTTTCCCACTGCCATTGCTTCTTCCTACCCCACTGCATTATATCCTCTGTATTTCTAGATTAGTACTAGTCTCCGGAGAGGTAAATGCTAGAATGTAAACTATAAAATACCAAGTTTAGTTTTGGCTTATTGAGATTCAGTCAAGCTTAAATTGGTCCCAACCTAACCCATGGTAACCTCAGGAAGTCTGGTCTAATAATAAACCAAATCACTATGCCAAAGACCCTGGATGGTCGGGTCAATTCTAGAGCCAACTCCAGGCGCTATAGCAGTTTGGGGAGAATGATTTGATCTGAAAGATCTTACACATAGTAGTAGGTAGCCCCTGATCTCAAGGAGCTCTACTGAATTTTAAAAAGACCTTTTAAAATATTTGCTAATTTAAATTAAGGCAGACTTTTTCCCTGGCATGTCAAAATGTTAATTATGGGCCCGGGAAGATTCAGTTAATGTTTATAACCTCTAAGGTCCTCCCAGCTCTAGATAGATGGTTTAGTCAGCTCCCCAACTGAAGACAGTACTGATGTTTCAATATCTATAGTCTGAAGACCAAAAAAGTCCTTTCCCTCAAGGTCCTTATATCTTATCCAGAGCCTGTTATTTGGTTAGAATAGTCCATTACAGGGCTGAGGCTAAGATCTGAACTTCTGTCCTTTCACATCCACAAGAGACGTCTTCTCAGTCCTATGGCACCCACCTGCCAAAATAAATCTCCCTTATTTATCCAGACTTGGCTCTGCTCTGCAGGTGAAAAGTGTGGAGGTGAATGTGGTTTAAATACTCAAGTGTTCTAAATAGCCAAAAAGAGGAAAATTCACAAATAAAGAATTCATACTTTAAAAATTAAGGTCTCTAAAAATAAAAACCATTCATACAAGATGACATATTATAATTATGTTTTGTACTCTCTTTGTATTAAAAGATATGATAATACAGAGACTCTCTAATAAGGTAATGATTCTGGGATGCTGGCACAGTCAGCCATAGCTGCTGGAATGATTTCCTTAAAAACTGACCATGAAAAGTCATGTTCCATACCTCATCCTGAATCTGAACTAAGTATTAATAGCCATACATTTCCTTCAAAGAAAAACAGCTCTTCCTAAAGCCATAAGAAAGAAATGCAACATGATTTGTTTTTAAACCCTTATTTTGTCTTAGTAACAACACTAAAACAGAAGGGCGAGGACTAGGCAGAGTTAAGTGACTTGCCCATGGTCACATAGGCAGGAAGTATCTGAAGCTAGATTTGAACCCAGGCTGCAGGCCTGGCTCTCTTATCTATTATGACATCTAGCTGTCCTTAGCAATATGGTTCTCCTAAGGTGTAGATCAAACCAGGTCCCTAACTTCTTATTGCTGGTTTCAGGGCATATAAACGATTGCATCCTCTACAGAAAACAAGTAAACACCAAGATAGCTTCTACCCTTATGGGGAGCAAATGTAGAAATGTCAAATGATTTGCACAGCTGAAAAGGCTACATGCCTTTTAAATCATCTAACCAAAACCTGTTTTAGCTAAAAATGAAATAAAAAGTAACCACATTAACGAAACTACATTCTGGGCTACTATATTAAGCAAGTTACTTGGGGCCCCCAGTTTCCTTTAGATGTATTTCAGGGGAAATCTCTGATCATTCCAGAGTAGATGATGCCTTTTGGGCCAATCCCCAGCCCCCAAACAGAGGCAGGCTTGAGTGGTGTGGCTGGGTTTACTTTTTAACCTTTCCCAGTAAGCTAGTCATGCTTGAGGATTCAACAATGGACCTAGAAATAGGTGTCAAAATGCATTTTCAGATATTGGGGATTTGTATAAATATTAAATCTGTGAGCTCCCAAAATATCCCCACCACCTATCACTCAATAGATCATGGACTTCTAAGAAGAATCAGCACAGCCATAAGAAGTATCAAGACTAAAGTCACAAACCTTCACCATAGAGACTACAATCACAGCATAAGTGGTTGGCAGGGCAGGAGAGAGAGAGTGTGTGTTAGTAAAAATGCAGAGCAGCCTTTTTGTACTGGCAAAGAATTGGAAACTAAAAGGATGTCCTTCAATTGGGGAACAGCTGAACAAATTGTGGTATATGATGGTGATGGAATACTATTGTGCTATAAAGAATGATGAACTGGATGACTTCAGAAAGAGCTGGAAAGACCTCTGTGAATGGATGCAGAATGAAATCATCAAAACCACTGCACACAAAAACAGCAATTCTGTGGAACGATCAAATGTGAGAGACTTTGCTACTAACAGCAGTACAATGATCCAGGACAATTCTGAGGGACTTAATGAAAAAGAAGGCTCTCCACCTCCAGAGAGAGAACTGTTGAAGTAGGAATGCAGATGAAAACATATGATTTATCACTTATATGGCTATATGTTTTGAGATTTTGGTTTTATAAGATTATTCACTTACTAAAAGGAACAATATATGGAAATGTTTTACATGATAATACATGTATAACCCAGACTGAATTGCTTGTCAGTTCCCAGAGTGGGGAGGGAGGAAGGGAGGGAGACAATTTGGATCATATAATTTCAGAAAACTTACGTGGATGTTTGTTATAAAAAATCAAGTGTCCTATTCACTGGGCCATACAAATAAATGAATAAATTTTAAAAATGCAAAGCAAGAAGTTGTCCACAAATTCTATATTTAGATATTGTCCAATAATTCACACTGATCATTAAGTTCAACAAACAGTTATTAAGCACCTACTATGTGCCAGCCACTGTACTAGGGGTTGGAGATATCCCCCAAATGATATCCTGGTCCTATCAAGATACAAATGACTAAATCATGAAAACCAGAATGTCCTACAGGAAGCCAGTTGTAAGTGGAACCAAAGTGGCAACCTCTAGGCCAAATCTCTGTAATGGTTCATGCTAACCGTGTAGTCATTAAATCCAGAATTATCACAGACATGTCTGGTTTCTTGCATCATTTTATCAGTATCGAATATAAGCCTGAGCATCAAGGGAAGGGAACAAATATGTATACATCTCCTACTATGTGCAAGGCCCTGGAATCAGGGCTTTACAAATATCTCATCTGATCCTCAAGATGAGAAAAGTACTATATAGTATACCAACAATTCATGGCAGGACAAGAATATCAACAACAAAGGCCCAAATATAGCCAACCTATGCCATCTGAAAAACAATATTCATCACAACAATATACCAGGCTGCAGAAACAAGAAAACAGCTGGGATGGCAGAAAATAGTTTGCCTGAATAGTCTTAGAATTGAAAGGGATTTGGGGGCTCACTGTGTCCAAGCCCCCTACTTTCAAGGAGGAAGGAACTCAACCCTATAGATTCTACCTTGCTATTTTCTCTGATATTTACCATTTCCCTTTGTACCTATCATCCCCAGAGGCTGTCTTCTACCTCAAGTTCTTCTTCATTTGTTTTCTTTTCCCACACAAAATCTTTTTTTCTACCAAAACCTTAGAGCTACCTACTATTCCCTTTCCTAAGAGTATTTCTTATCCCTATTCCTCCAATAATGGTTCTTTAAACAGAAATCAGCAGAATTTGGGGCTGAGTTAACATTCAGATTTTCAGTCATCAATGTTTTTAAAGTCTCAGTCTCTATACTTGTGAAATATGACTAGCTCCTGCTTCTCAGTTCAGAGAGATACTGTGGTGGCAAATGACATAACTATTTTCAATTAAATATAGTATTAAGCAATATCATATAACTGGGGATTGCTAAGAAGCCCAGTACAAATCAGCCTGTCCAGCAGCTTGTAACGGACTTCCTCTTTTTGGAGCACACTTCCAACTGGGTTCTTTCAAACAGCAACTATAGATACTAACAAAAGGGCAAATTGTACATGAGCTCAGTGTGAGTCCTAAGCTGATGTTTTTAACCACACCCAAAAACATGGAAAGGCATTTCACCAAAAGCATCTTTGAAAAGGAAAGATTAACTATGTTGATACTGGGATGAACTTGTCAAATGTAAACAGTGTTTATGATAAGAATCACCTTGGGTAAACCAATGCTAAGTGTCCTTTAAAATATTTCTCATGTAAGGATTAATGATTGAGAGAGACAACTAGGTGGCTCACGGAAAGAGAGCCAGGCCTGGAGATATGAGGTCTTGAGTACGAATCTGGATTCAGACATGTCCTAGATGTGTGACCCCAGGCAAGTCACTTAACCTCAACTGCCTAGCCCTTAACACTCTTCTGCCTTGGAATCTATATTTAGTATTGATTTTAAGACAGAAGATAAGGGTTTTAGAGGGGGGGAAAAGATAGCACTACTTCCAGCACACCCTCCCAGAAGCTGGTCACAACCTTCCTTGGCTATAGTTGCTATTTCATGGTGAAGAGGGAAAACATTGCAAGCATGAAAGCAGTGACTGGAGAAGCACATGGCTGGTGGATGGTGTGTCACTTGCAAGGGAGAGCAAGAAGTGCTCAGATCACAGAGTTCACTAATTCTATTTCACGAGTTAATAAGGACAAAAAACTACACCTGGTGGTCTAATCTTCTGGTCATGAGCCATCTAAACCAAACTAAATATACAAGGCTGGATTGGGCCTTGAATGATAGACATGCAAAGTCTCACTCAACCCATACTTAGAAGTGTTTTAAACTTGAATGAACCTGCCAAATAGCTGATATTCTACCAGGTTTATGGCCTTCAAGAAACAAAAGCTACTCCCAACCAGGAGAAAGCATTACCTCTTCAAAATCATTGCAAAATGATCTACATGATGAGCAATAAATTATCAAGCCATGGAACTGATTAGCAAGAAATTTATTATAGTGCTATCTGATCATCTTTTCCTTACTAATCAACACTAATTTTAAACTGTCCTAAAATGTTTTGCCCTGTATAAAGTTCCTTGTGTTGGTTTATTGGTCGATTTTGATACCAGCCTCTTTTTTTTTTTTTAAAGAATCTTCAGAGTCTTGTCTGTGATAATGAGATTAAATCTACCCTGCCTGTCTTTAGCTTTAATCACCAAAGGTGAAAACATCTCCACTTAACTCACAAGTTGGGAAGTTTGTGACCCACATGTGCTAGAGTGAATGACAAATCAGAATTTACTGACTGCCTCCTGGGCAGTCCTAAGAAAAGCGTCTTTTGTGATTGGACACATAAACTAAGAGGAAGGCACAGGAAGTGATGAATAAGAACCCCCTTTAAAAGAGAGCTCAGTGAGTTCAGCCTCACTCTTCTGGTTCCTATCTTGGATCTGAAGGAGCTCTTCTTGTTCTGGACCTGGGACCCTGAGACCTTGATGAGACTGTTCTTAAATCTTTCCTTTGGAATTCCACATGGTAAGTGTAAAGACTAAATCTTCCTGAACTTCTCTTAAGGAACTTCGCTTTCAAAAGACACTCTATGACCGAAGCTTTTGCTTCATTTGCCTCTGGGGCCCTCTGACTTTCCGGCCTTGGGATCAACGCCACTTCCCTCAGCTGAGGGTTAATTAGATCTGCCTGGATTAAACTAGGGGATAGGAGCAAATTACCTAGAGTGTTAGGTTACTTATCCTCACTCAAATTTTCTTACTTTCTCTTTTCATTTGTAAATAAACTTCCATAAAGGTCAATTTGACTTGAGGTTATTCTTTAATTGGGGATTGATAATTATTCAATTCCCTGGCGACCAAATCTTTTAATATTCACCCAATCAAAACCCCTTTTTACCCCTTACATGTCTTATTATCCATTCTAAGATAGAAGCATGGCAAGAGCTAGGCAGTCAAAGTTAAGCGACTTACCCAGAATCACACAGCTAAAATACCAGCCTGCCAAACTCCAAGCCAAAAAATAAAGAAAAAAAGCATGCTTAGGACTTATGAACTCAGAAGGGCTTCATTCTAAACTTTTACAAGTAACAGTTTTCCCTACCACAGGCAGGAGACCATCATCATGGTTGCTTCCTTAAGATATTACATCTCGGAATAGTAAAATTCTAAATGCACTTATGGCAATATGATCTCTCGAAAGGCCAAGAACACAATACAACTATTTCAAAGGCACTGAGAACTCAAGGAATTCCTTAAGGCAATAACACTTTTAGCAATTGAATTGAGGTCAATAAGAAGTATTAATATCTCATTTCACCAATGAGAAAACTGAAAAGGAAAAAGCTAATTCCTCCTGAGAGACCAAACACAAAACAATAATAAAACAGGAACCAATAGCACAAGCTTAGCTTCCACCTGATGGTCAGTTGTCTTCCAAATACTCTGTTCTTTATCACCAACATACAGGGAGCACTGGCAAAACTTCTGGGAAGGAGGGAAGAAGGGAGGAAGACCTAAAAACTTTAACAATCTTACATCAGAGATCGAAATAACAAATATGTATTTTGATCATTTAAAATAATTTTTTATTCATATCTGTTCTTTTTCTATCACCTATATTTCTCACACTGCCTTCTACTTCAAAAGAAATCTCTTATAACATTTTCTTTTCTTTATGTTTATTTTTCATTCTATTTTGAATTCTAATTTGTCTCCCACCCTCACTTCCTCCCAACTCCACATTAGAGAAAGCCAACATTTGATATAGACATATACATAGAATCATACAACACATGCTTTCATATATCAATTCTTTCTCTGGAGGTAGTATTTTCCTTCATAATTGATACTAGTGATCATATCACACAAAAAAGTTTAATCATTCAGTTACTCTTCAAATTATATTGCTATTACTGTATACGACATCCTCTTGGTTCTGCTTGTTTCATGCAAGCCTTTCCGTGTTTTTCTAAAATCAACCTACTTTGTTATTTCTTACAGCACAGTAGCATTCCATCACAATCATACACCTAAATTTACTTAGCCGTTCCCCAATTAATGAAATCCCCTCAATTTCTAGTTCTTTGCCATCACAAGGAGAGATGCTATAGATATTTTAGAACATTTTAGAACAGGTTGTTTCCCTTTTTCCTTGATCATCTTAGGAAACAACCATAATAGTGGTATTGCTTGGTCAAAGGGCATACACAGTTTTATAACTCTTTGGGCACAATTCCAATTTGCTTTCCAAAATGGCTGGATTAGTTCACAATTTTACCAGTAGTATATTAGTGTCCCAATAACAAAGATTTTCAAAGGGGAAAAAAAAAACAGTTCAACAACAGAAAGTAAATGACACTGGCAGCTAGGGAGACCAAGAAAAGCCTCCCAAAGAAGGCGATGTTTCAATTGAGTCTTAAGGAAAGCCAGGGGATCTTAAAAGTCATAGGTTAGGAAGGAAAGCATTCCAGGCATGGAGAGGCAAGCAGCGATAGAATGGTTCATTTGCTCACTGGGGAAGGGAAGGGCATGTTTGGAAATGTTTGTATATTTTAACATAAATTCATTTAGAGAGATCATCTAGTTTCATTAATTTTCATAGTGCCTTCTTCACATGTCATCTGAAAGTCTGCAATAAACAATATTTATTCTGTTAAAGAAAAGGTAGAATTAAAAACTAAAATTCTTAAAAACAGAAGAATTGGGACATAGAAAATAGAACCATTTCTAGATTTAGAGCAAAAGATGTAAAGATGCCTCCATTGATTAAAACATCAATATAAAACCTGCACGTTTTTAACAATTTTACACTGCCCTCAAATGTAGTTGTTCTACAAACAATAAATAACAAAAATATCAATATCACTGGTGCAGAGAATGACTGCCACACAAACAAAGGCTGGTAACGAAAC
The DNA here is from genome assembly GCF_016433145.1 of Gracilinanus agilis. Classification (NCBI taxonomy): domain Eukaryota; kingdom Metazoa; phylum Chordata; class Mammalia; order Didelphimorphia; family Didelphidae; genus Gracilinanus; species Gracilinanus agilis. The sequence goes on from NC_058130.1 coordinate 766,944,502, forward strand.
ATGTTTGACAGAATTTTAAAAAATCAATTTCTGGGTAACAACATCAGCAAACCACAGTACAATGATCCATCTTCCAGATTATGGAAACAACCTTGCTCTAGAGAAATAGAGCCTGTGTGGTGTCATACAAGCCAGGGAGCCAGCAGTTTTTTATCAGAACAGTTAAAGACCTAATGTCAAAAAGTGATCAGCTACATTAATTGGTGAAGATGCAGAAGTGTTATTTCTAAACACTAAAACACCAAATAAGCTGTATACTCTATTACTCAGCTTAAGGCACTGGGTTACAAAACTTTTTCTTCATATGCCTTGAATCATGATATCCATCTCAAGATACATCTACAGAGGGGCAGAGCCAAGATGGCAGCTTAGTAGCTGCGAAAGCTGAAACCGCTCTGACAGTCCTTCCAAACCAATCTTTAAAAAGCACCTCAAAATGACAGGAGCTAAAAACCAACAGCAAGACGGAGTTGGGGGGCAAAGGGAGGGGCACTTTCCTGCTGAATACAAATTGAAAGGTAGGCAGAGAGATGATTTTTACAGGATAAGGGGGAACGAGAAGCAAAACTGTACATAGAGGAGTGTACACCACCCCTACACCAGATTCCAAACTTGGGCATAGGCCAACTTCGGGATCCCTGGACCAGGGATATACCAACAAAAGAGTACCTCAGTCCCACTCCTTGGAAGTCCCAGGCCCTGGCACCAGCCTGAAAAGAGGCCTGAAGTCCATAGCACTGAGCCCTTTCAAGCCTACACTGCCAGAGTGCCAAGATAGAAACAGCAGTTTTTGGAATTCCCAGTCCACAGGCCAAAAAAAAAAGGCTGGGAAAATGAGCAAATAGCAAAAGAAACTCCTAACTAAAAAATTTCTATGGCAACAAAGAACAAAGCATAGAATCAATAGGCAACAGTGTGATTCAAGCAATCACATGTAAAACTTCAAAGAAAAATGGAAATTGGTCTCAAGCACTGGAAGAACTCAAAAAGGAATTCAAAGTTAAATAAAACCAGTCTAAGAAAAATGAGAAAAAGAAATTAAACTAATGCAAAAAAAAAAAAAAAAAACAGCTTAAAAGTAGAATATACCAAATGTAAAAAGGGGATCAAAAGATCATGGAAGAAATTCAGTCTTTAAAAGTTAGAATTGAGCAAACAGAAACTAATGACTTCACAAGAAATCAAAAAACAATAAAACAAAATCAAAAGAATGGAAAAATAGAAGAAAATATTAAATAAATCATTAAAAAAAAACAACTGAAAAGGGAGACCTCGCCTCTAATAAAGAGGAAATTAAGGTTATTATGAACTATTTTGCCCAATTATTTGGCAATAAATATGACACCTAGGTGAAATGGATCAATATTTACAAAAATATAAATTGCCTAGATTAACAAAAGAGAAAATAGGATACTTAATCAATCCCATCTCAGAAAAAGAAATTGAACAAGTCATCAAGGAACTTCCTAAGAAAAAATCCCCAGGGACAGGTGAATTCTATCAAACATTTAAAGAACAACTAATCCCAATACTATATAAACTATTTAACAAAGTAAGTGAAGAAAGAGTTTTACCAAATTCCTTTTATGGCACAAATAGGGTACTGATTCCAAAGCTAGGCAGATCAAAAACAGACCAATCTCCTTAATGAACATAGATACAAAAATCTTAAATAGAATACTAGCAAAAGGACTCCAGCAAGTGATCATGAGAATTATTCACTATATGATCAGGTGGAATTTATACCGGCAATGCAAGGATGGTTTAATATTGGGGAAACCATCCATATAATTGACCATATCAACAATCAAACCAACAGAAATCACATGATTATCTCAATAGATGCAGAAAAAGCCTTTGGCAAAATACACCCATTCCTATTGAAAATACTAGAAAATATAGGAATAGATGGGCCTTTCCTAAAAATAATAGACAGTATATATTTAAAACCATCAGCAAGTATCATCTACAATGGGAATAAGTTAAAAGCCTTCCCAATAAGATCAGGAGTGAAACAAGGATGCCTCTATTATTTAACATTGTACTAGAAACAGTAGCAGTAGCAATTAGAGAGAAAAAGAAATTGAAGGGATTAAAGTAGGCAATGAGAAGACTAAACTATCACTCTGCAGGTGATATAATGATCTACTTAAAGAATTAACTAAAAAGCTAGTGGAAATAATTAACTTTAGCAAAGTTGCAGGATACAAAATAAACCCACATAAATCATAAGCATTTCTACATATTTCCAACACAACTCAACAGCAAGAGTTAGAGAAATTCCATTTTAAATCATTCAAGACAATATAAAATATTTAGGAATCTATTTCCCAAGACAAACACAGGAATTATATGAACACAACTTCAAAACACTTTCCACACAATTAAAACTAGATCTAAACAATTGCAAAAACATTAATTGCTCATGGGTAAGATGAGTTAATATAATAAAAATTACAATCCTACCCATATTAATTCAGTGCCATACCTATGAAACTACCAAGAAACTTTTTTAACGAACTAGAAAAAACTATAACAAAGTTCATTTGGAAGAACAAAAGATTGAGAATATCCAGGGAAATAATGAAAAAAAAAATGTGAAGGATGAGGGCCTAGCAGTACCAAATCTTAAACTGTACTATAAAGCAGTGATCATCAAAACAATATGGTACTGGTTAAGAGAAGGTAGGGAGGATTAGTTAATTAATTAATGGAGTAAATTACCTCAGCAAGATAGTATATGATAAATCCAAAAATCCCAGCTTTTGGGACAAAACTCCACTATTTGACAAAAACTGTTGGGTAAATTGGAAAACAGTATGGGAAAAATTAGGCTTAAATCAACATCTCACACCCTATACCAAGATAAATTCAGAATGGGTAAATGACTTAAATATAAAGAAGGAAATTATAAATAAATTAGGTGAACATAGAATAGTAGTATACCTGTCAGATCTATGGGAAAGGAAAGAATTTAAGACCAAGCAAGAGATAGAGAATATCATAAAATGAATTTTGATTACATTAAATTAAAAGGGTTTTGTACAAACAAAACCAATGCAACCAAAATTAGAAGGGAAGCCACATATTGGGAGAAAAACTTTATAACAAAAACCCCTGACAAAGGTTTAATTTCTCAAATATATAAGGAACTAAGTCAAATTTACAAAAAAAAAAAAAAACCAATCAATAGACAAATAGTCAAGGGATATGAATATGCATTTCTCAGATAAGAAATCAAAACTATCAATAAGAACATGAAAAAGTGTTCTAAATCTCTCATAATTAAAGAAATATAAATCAAAACAATGCTGAGGCCCTACCTCACACCTAGCAGACTGGCCAATTTGATAGCAAAGTGAAGTAATAAATGTTGGAGGGGATGTGGCAAAATTGGGACACTAATGCATTGCTGGTGGAGTTGTTAATTGATTCAATTCTGGAACATAATTTGGAATTATGCTCAAAGGGCTCTAAAAGACTGCCTGACCTTTGATCCAACTATACCACTGCTGGGGTTTGTACCCCAAAGAGATAACAAGGAAAAATGCTTGTACAAAAATATTTATAGGGGGCAGCTGGGTAGCTCAGTGGATTGAGAGCCAGGCCTAGAGACGGGAGGTCCTAGGTTAAAATCCGGCCTCAGACACTTCCCAGCTGTGTGACCCTGGGCAAGTCACTTGACCCCCATTGCCTACCCTTAGCACTCTTCTACCTATAAGTCAATACACAGAAGTTAAGGGTTTAAAATTAAAAAATAAAAATAAAAAATATTTATAGCCGCACTCTTTGTGGTGGCAAAAATTTGGAAAACGTGGGGGTGTCCATCGATTGGGGAATGGTTGAACAAATTGTGGTATCTGATGGTGATGCAATAAATTCCCAAATGACAACTCCCAGGAATGTTACAGCTAAGTTTAAGAGCTCCCAGTACAAGGAGAAAATACTGCAAACAGTCAGAGAGAACCAATTCAATTATCATGGAGCCCCAGTCAGAATTACACAGGATCTGGAAGCTTCCTCAATGAAGGACCAGAAGGCTTGGACTGGAAGGCAAGGGAACTGGATTTACAACCAAGAATCACCTACCCACCAAAACTTACTACATTCTTTCAGGGGAAAGTATGGTCATTTAATAAAACAGCAGATTTCCAAGCATTCCTAAAAACCAGACTTAAACAGAAAATTTGATGTCCAGATACAAAATTCAAAAGAAGCATAAAATGTAAGGGCTTCAATAAGATAAAACTGTTTATATTCCTATATGGAAAGATGATATCTATAACTCTTTAAAATTATCATCATTAATATAATAGTTAGAAGAAGTAGTATATATAAACAGAGGGTGTTATTAGGATAATTGGAATTATTAGGAAATAAGGTTGATTATAAGAAGGTCTCTTATAAAAGGATCTCCAGCTAAAAGAAGGAGGTGTTGAAGAGGTTACCTTAAAACCAAACTGGAATTTCCATGGAGGTTCTTTAGAAGGATTTTCCAATGATCCTTTGCTGGGAATGTTGGAAGTTAACTGCTACTCTTGGGATTGGCCTCTCAAGAGAAAGGAGGTAAAGGATTTTCCTCTGTGTGTTTATGGAGGATTTCTGATAACGGTTGATTTGAACCCATAGTGTGAGCGGATTAAGATTTGAAGGAGAAAACTGACAGGATAGACAGTGATGGGCAACCATTTGAGCTCCTTGTGTCAAAATTCACCCAAAAACCAAGCATAACTCGGGTGATACGTCACTTCAAGAAAAAAAAACATAATTTCACGATACTTATAGTTTAAATAACAAAAATGTATAATTATAATATGTAACTGTATTTAATAAACCAAAGGAGGTAAATTAATATAGGTAGAATTGCCATCTAGAGTGCAAAGAGTGTCTACACTACACTACAGCAAATGTTTCATCCTTAGCATGCAGCCCCAGACTTCTCTGTATGCAGCCACATGTGGCCGCGTGTCATCGAAAATGGCTACACATAGGGGACAGCTGGGGGGCTCAGTGCATTGAGAATCAGACCTAGAGATGGGAGGTCCTGGGTTCAAATCTTACCTCAGACACTTCCCAGCTGTGTGACCCTGGGCAAGTCACTTGACTCCCACAGCCTAGCCTTTACCACTCTTCTGCCTTAGAACCAATACCCAGTATTGACTCCAAGACAGAAGGTGAGGGTTTTAAAAAAAAAAAAGAAAATGGTTACACATGTCAGTGCTGACATGTGTATCATAGGTTTGCCATCACTGGAGTAGGAGAAAACTTAGGTGTTTCCCTGGTCTTACCAGTGGGGGTAGAAGAGAATACAATCACAGTGAAACCTGGAGTAAAACTATCTTGTCAGTAAACTGAACTTGGAGACTAGAGAGAAAGACTGAGAAGTTGAACTGATTTTTAAGACAAATATAAAAATACTTATAACTAGACTAAATAGTTAGAAATTTTATATTTAAGATAGATTTAAGGAGATCGGCATAGTTCTGGGTTTCCCACGCAGAAGACACTTCTTGGGAAGTTTTAGTGGGGTTTTTGGGGAATTAGTTAGAAGGCTTTAGTATAGGAATAATAGTTATAAAACCTTTCTTTTTCCTTGTTGTTTCCCTGAACCTTATAATTATAAATAAATGGAATTTTTTATATATCCAGTCTCTAGTTGATTTCTCAACTACCAAGCTCATCCATCTTTTCCAATTGTCAACTACTGGATCACCTCCACCCAAGAGCCTGTCTATGACCACCAACCATTAGTGGCAAATTACAAATACCAATCGATATCTAGGGTTAATATATCCCCAAAATTATAGTGTGGTAGTAAACTGTTTAGGATGACATGTAAAAAAAAAATTTAGGATGAAAAAGAGGATCATACTAAGAGAAATGGAAGAGAGAAGTAAAATGGGGTAAATTATATCACATAAAGAGGAATGGGGGAATACTATTATAATGGAGGAGAGGATGAGGGTGTTGAGTAATACTTACACCTTAAGTCTCATTGGAATTGACTCAGAGAAGGAAGAACAGCCAGATTCATTGGGGTATAGAATCATATCTTATATCTTACATGAGAGAGAGAAGCTGTTTTTGTGGCAGCAAAGAACTGGAAATCAAGGAGATGACCATGAATTGGGAAAGGTTAAACAAGTTGTCTATGTGATTGTGATGGAATATCTTTGTACTATAAGAAATGATAGAGGGGATGGTTTCAGAAAGACCTAGAAAGACTCAAATGAACTCTTCAAACCCTGTTCACTCAAGAAATTAGTTAACTGTCTTACTGTACTATGTGAGGGATATATTTAAATAAAGAAAAAACCATTCCTAAATTATCTGAGTTTTTTAAAGTTTGGATTTTCATATGAAAACCTAAATCCTTATACACCTTAGCATTCCTTTTTAAAGGACTGATCAATTTTTTTCTAAGAGCACCCATCTGACCATTCCTCAGTCTCCCTCCTAGATCCTCCTCCAGATCATTCCCTCTAACAGTAAAAGTCCCTTAGCATTCTGTCTTGGGCCCTCTTCTCTTCTCCTTCTATTCTATTGTCCTGGGTGATCTCATCAGCTCTCATAGATTTCAATTACCACCTCTATGCTGATGGTTCTCAAATCTAGCTGTCATATCCCATTCTCTTTGCTGTTCTCCAAGCTCTCTTCTCCAACTGCCTTTCAGACATCTTGAACTGCATGTCCAAAAAGACATCTTAAACTCATTATTATATATTATTATATATAATATATTACATATTACGTTCAGGGGGCAGCTGGGTAGCTCAGTGGATTGAGAGCCAGGCCTAGAGATGGGAGGTCCTGGGTTCAAATCTGGTCTCAGACACTTCCCAGCTGTGTGACCTTGGGCAAGTCACTTGACCCCCATTGCCTACCCTTACCACTCTTCCACCTAGAAGCCAATACACAGTATTGACTCCAAGACGGAAAGTAAGGGTTAAAAACAAATAAATAAATAAATAGATAGATAGATGAGCTCATTATGTTCAAAATGTAACTTATCTTTCTCCCTAAGCTTCTCCCTTCTCCTACCTTTCCTCATACTGTTGAAGGTAGACCCTCAGGCTCACAACCTAGGAATCACCAGATTCTTTCCTATCCCTCCCCATTCCCTCCTCCATATCCAATCTATTGCTAAAGCTTGTTGATTTTACCTTTTTGACATCTCTCAAATATGCTCCCTTCTTTCTTCTGACACTGCCCCTTCCTGGCACAAGCCCTCATCAGTTCATACTTGGACTACTGAAATAGCTGTGAATACAGGTCTGTCTGCCTCAGGGCTCCCCTACTCCAGTCCATCCTCCATTCAGCCACTAATGTAATTTTCTTAAAGCACAGGTTTGACCATGTTACTCCCATCCCTTACTAAACAGCAGCTGCTCTGTTTAGCATTCAAAGCCCCTCGTAACCCAGCCCCCTCTCACCTTTCTAGTCTACTCACACTTTATTTCCCAGCACATACTCTGATTTAATGGCATTGGCCTCCTGGCTATTCCACAAAGAAGACACTCCATCTTCTCAGCTTCAGGCATTTTCTGAGTGTCCCATGACTGGAGTGCTCTCTCTTCTTTATTTGGACTTTTCTGGCTTCCTTAAAGTCCACCTTTTACAGAAAGCCTTCCCCTAATTCCTCTTAATTTCAGAGCTTTCCCTCTGTTGACAATTTTCTATTTATACTGAAAATAGCTTACTTTGCATATATTTGTTTGCATGTTCTCTCCTCGAGGGCAAGAACTGTTTTGTTTTGGGTTTTTTTGCCTTGACACAGTGCTCCTGAACTGGGCAGGGCACCATAGAGGAATCAGAAAACAAGTAAACACTGAGAGAGCTTCAAAGACGTCGTGCCCACAGCCGATATATGTTGTATCAGAAGCAGGACCAGACATGGCATTCCGGCCTCAAGGCCAATCCTCCATCCACTAATCAATCCACTGTGCTAAGCTTTCTCATATAGGCTATGTAGATATATGCATGCATGTATGTGTGTACCTGTGAGATGTTTGTACGTGTGATTTGCATGTGTGTGTTTATTTGTGTGTAACTATGCCCTGTGCCTACTGTGTGCACAAGTGTGCATGCATGTCTGTACAGACATATGTGTGTAGGTGTGTAGGTGTGTTGAACCCGTAAGTATGAATGTGCTGAGGCAGCCGAAATACCCATAAACTGCCTATTCGAGAAAAAACTTCTGAATGCTAATATGTACAATATATCTCAACATCAGAATTCTACAAACTGTGGAAAGAAAATGCTCCAAGAAAACGGCCCACCAAGATAGCATCCTAAATTGTGGGGCAAGTGCCCTAAAATGCCAGTAACCAGAGAAAAGACCCAGTTGTGGCCAGCTGTGAAGACGGGAAGAGTAAAGCCAAGACTCTGATGCATCAGACGAGAGGTCAGACACCCACAGCTCTGGAGCAGAGACAATACCGTCACGAGGAGATCCCAGAGAGGAACGGACAGCTGGATAATGACCTAATGGAAAGCCTGGCCTAGAAAGCTGACAGGGAACCAGATGCTAATCCTGGCTCTAAGGATATGTGGCCAAAGAGAAGTCATTTGGTTTGTCTTCTTGAATGGATCCTCCTCCAGATCCCACCATCTGACCATAGGTGTCCCTCAAGGTTCCATTCTGTGTCCTCCTCTCTTCTCCCTCTATACTGCTGCATTTGGTGACCTCATCAGTTCCTGAGGATTCAAGCACCGTCTCTATGCTGATGATTCTCAAACCTACCTATGTGGCCCCATCTTCTCATCTGAATTCAGTCTCACGTTTCCAACAGCCTTCAAACTAAATGCCCAGCAGGCACTAAAACAGCACTCATTATCTCTCTCTCCTCTTAAGCCCTCCTCCATTCCCATCTTCTCAGTCCCTCAGGCTCACAAGGAGTCATCCTGCACTCCTCACTACCTCTCACCCATATCCAAGATGTTGCCATGGCCTGTCAATTTTACCTCTGCAATAGCTCTTGAATAGACCCCATTCTCTCCCCTGGCATTGCCCTCCCAGCCTCACACCGGGACCAATGCAACAGTTAGCTGCTAGTGGGTCTGCCAGACTCAGTTCTCTCCCTACTCCAGTCCATCCTCTATTCAGGCACCAAAGTAATTTTCCTAAAGGTAAAGGGTCCAGTCATGTCACACACACACACACACACACTCAATAAAAGTCTTTTTTGGGCATTCAAACCCCTTAGTAATCTAGTGCCAACCCCCCACCTTGCAGTATTCTTATACCTCATATCCTCAACACATTCTTTGATTCTGTGGCACTGGCCTCTTAGCTGTTCCTTGAACAAGAGCCTCCATCTCTCAACTATTGATATTTTCTGAAGCTGTCTCCCATGCCTGGATGCTTTCCCTTCTCTGCTCAGACTACTGACCTCCCTGGCTTCCTTTAAGTCCAATCTGAAATCCCATCTTCTACAAGAAACTTTTCCCAGCCCCTCTTAACTCCAATGCTTTCCCTTTATTAATTTCCAATCTATCCTCAATATAGCTTGCTTTGTGTATATTTGCTTACGTGTTTGTTTCCCTATCAGACTGTAAATTCTCTGAGGGCAGGGACTATCTTTTGCCTCCTTTTATATCTCCAGCACTAAGCACAGTGCCTTGGCACTTAAATGATTACTGATTAATTACCTACAGGATCCTGATTCCTTTTTATTAAAAAAAAATCTGATGGGAATAGATAAAGTGCTAGGCCTAGAGTCAGGAGGGTCTGGGCTTAAATCTGGCCTCAGACACTTCCTAGCTGTGTGACCCAGGGCAAGTCACTTACCCCCAACTGCCTAGCCCTTACCAGTCTTCTGTCTTAGAATTGATACTAAGACAGAAGGTAAGGGTTTTTTTAAAGGGGGGGAATAATAAAATTTGTACTGCCTCCCTCAGAATAGTGAGCAAAATGCTTCAAATATTAAATGTGAGTTGTTACTGCTATTACTACTATAAATTCAATCTCCAAGGCATCATCTATATAGGTATCTCCAATTCAAAACAGAACTCACCTTTCCTCTGAATCCAGCATTCCAAATTTCTCTATTTCCATTGAGGGCACTACCAGCTACTACCATCTACTACCATCTTTTGGTGCCCCTCTTGTCAATTTTACTTCAACAACATCCACAGCAAGTTCCTGGACTCAACAGATTCTGACCCTCACTAAGGCCCTCATCAGCTCTCACCTGGAAGATCCCAAGAGCTTCAAACTTTGTCTCCCTGCTCTGAGTTCCTCCCCTCTGCAATCCATTCTTTATCCAGCTGCCAAACAGCTATTGCTGAAGCACAAGGCTAACATATCACTTTCCTACCAAGTCTATTTGGAAAGGATCTCATTATATTCCAGAAGCTATTTGGCATTACTCCCCTTCATCCATTGGCTGGTCCCTTCCGGAGGCATCTCACACAGCTTGCCATCCCCCTGCCATGGGGATCCCATCCCCTCTGCCTCAGAGAATCCCTACTTTCCTTCCAAGCTCAGCTCCACTATCCCCTGACAAGAGGTCTTTCCAGCTACTAGCACCTCCTCCTCAAATTCCCTAGTATTAAGCATGTCTATACTTAGATATGCAAAGGATGTCAAACCCCTTCCCCCAGGATTCCAGCCCCAACAGAATGGAACCTCCCGGAGGGCAGGAACAATTTAATTTGTCTTTATATCGCCATGACTATCATACTGCCTTGGTTCATATGTAGTAAGTACTTCATAAATATTCATTGACTAACAACCATATCACAGTGTACTCTTCTAGAAGTCTGGAAGCAGGTCAAAAGTGTGTTCCAAAAAGAATGGAAAAAATGCTTCTTTTAGATCACCAAGAATATCAAGTTGCAGGCCTGATAAACATCTCCCATGAAAGTTCAAGCTGAGGCCAGATACAGAAATTTCTCCCTCTTACAACATGCTACATGGGTCTCTAGAAAAGCAGGCCTCAAGAAGAAGAATCCAGTTTTATCCTACTTTTTTATGGGATATGAACCAGTAACAATTTCTAGGCTGCCCTGCAGAGCTAAAACCAGAAACTCAACAACTAAAGGATGAAACAAGCTGTAAAGCAGACAGCAACAATCTATTAAAGAAAGGGATTATTGCTAGGGAGGATAACCAAAGCTCCTAAGCAGCCAACTTTTCATATAAAGCTATTTAAGTCTTAACTAAGCTACATAGCTCTAAATGAGGCTGTTTCTAAATGGACTAACCTACAGAAGAGCTATTACAAGAATGGTATGGCAATGCCAAGTCAGAAAATGGACTGAACTCACGACTCAAAAACTCAACTGCAAGAGTTCCTGAGAGAAAGTTCTAAAGGACCTATAAAATATTCCACTAATTCTGTGAAATGATGGGGATAAAATAGCACATACACATTGATTATAAAGATGTAAAAGCATATCTTTTGGATGTAAGCAAAAAAAAAACAGTGGAAATATAATTTTATATTTTAATGTGTAATAAATTTGGTTTTTTCCTCTAAAATGAATAATTTCTTTTTAAGGCCCTTAACCTTCCATCATAGAATAAATACCCTTTATTGGTTCTCAGGCAGAAGAGCAATAAGGATCAGGCAATGAGGGTTAAGTGACTTGCTCAGGGTCACATAGCTAAGAAGTGTCTGAGGCCAGATCCAAACCCAGGACCTCCCATCTCTGGGGCTGGCACTCTATCTACTGAGACACACAGCTACTCACTTAAACTGAACAATTTTTCTTTAAATTCCAATAAAATAAAATAACACTATTTCATTATTTGGTTACATCTTGTATCTAATAAATTCTATAAACATGAAAATAACTCAAAATTGGTGGTTATTTCAAATTTTATAAAAACCTACGCAGAAAAAAATTGACATGTAATTTTAATGTTTAAAACCACCACTATTAGTCTCAGATTTATATATGCCAAGAATGTCATCATTTCATATGTGAAATCTGTCCCTCAGTTCTGCACTAGGGTTTGTAATCCCCAGAGAAAACATACTTATGGTAACCAGATAAAATAATCCACAGAAGACTAAACTTAGTCATACCTGTGTCAGTACTTGACTCGGGTGACTGAGGAGCCACTTGCAATCTCCATTAACCAAGAGTCACACGATTCCTGAATATTCTGCAATCTGATATAATATTCCAACACTTTACATCAAGGCCTCAACACGCTCTCATTTGCAGGGAAGGGCCACGTATGGATAAAGAGCCTCAGTCTAAGTGTCACTGGGCTAGCCATCCCCAGAGTAGATAAAGATAAAATCTAAACTCACCAGATAAAGATTCTCTTTGTCCTGAAATGCACAGTGTAACTGAGGGATCCAAGGACTGGTACTCCGACATAATATGCTTTGTTCTTCTTCGAAAAATGAAACCTAAAGGGGAAAGAACACTTTTTAAGCAAATACATTCTCAAAATGGTCTTAATAATAATAAGGCTGTTCCTCTACTTTCCAGAACATATAGAAGCCTTGAATTCTAAAAAGATCTCCTTGCCCTAAAATAAAAGGGGGTAGAGCAGATGACCAACTCTGGAGCTGATCTCATGATGCCTTGCTGTTCCTTCTGACTGCTATCTTTTTTCCTTTTCTGAACTAAGCTTCTTGAAATCATTGGCTCTCTCCAAATCTTTACCATCATCTAAGTCTTTGTCCGACCCTAGTAATCTGACTTCTTTTAAGACAAAGGGAACTGGATACCCCTACTACATCCAGGACATGGAAGCCTTTCTATCATTACTGGTGGGCTGCCAGGGTTCTCACTATAATTGATCAATCTTTTCTATTCTATTAAACCTTCATTTACTGCCCTCTACTCCTTCCTTCTTCACCAGAAGAGCAATACTCACTCCAAGTCTTTGCATCTGTTTTTAAAGAGAAATTTTCATATGTATTGATCACTTCTTTTTTTAACATCACCTTTATTTCTGAATAAGTCCCTTCTCCCTCCCCAGCCAGCCACCACTTTAATACAGAACTGAAAAAGAGAAAAAAGCAGCTCAACAAAAGAAGCCAATACACCAACTGAGCCTGACAAGAAATGCAATGTTGGAGGTGCAGTTTCTCATCCATCTGTTCTTTTCATTTAAACTGCTGGAATCACATTGTATATGGTTTCATTAGATCTGTCTACATAACCCTGCATCAATATAGCAATCTTCCAAAGCTTTTCAGAATTCTCTGTATGTATTATTTCTTACAGGGGAATAATAGTCCATTCTGCTCATGCTCCATAATTTTTTTTTTTTAAACCCTTACCTTCCATCTTAGAGTCAATACTGTGTATTGGCTCCAAGGCAGAAGAGTGGTAAGGGTAGGCAATGGGGGTCAAGTGACTTGCCCAGGGTCACACAGCTGGGAAGTGTCTGAGACCAGATTTGAACCTAGGACCTCCCGTCTCTAGGCCTGGTTCTCAATTCACTGAGCTACCCAGCTGCCCCCTCATGCTCCATAATTTATTTAGCTATTGACCAGTAGATGGGGAACTACTTTGTTTCCAGACCCTGCTATCACAAAAAGAACTGCTATATTTGGTATCACTTCAGTGTAAAATTTTATCTTTTATCCTCATTAAATTTTACTGTATTAGATATAGCCCAATTACATGTAATTGGTAAAAAAAAACAAATATTTTTAAAAGATATGTTCTATCCTTCCAAGATCCCTTGGAGCCCTCAGTTATTCAACACATTAACTATCCCTCCTAGTTCTGTGATAACAATGTATGTGACAAACATGACATTTATGCTTTATCCAAGATAATGAAATAAAAAGGGCCCAGCACAGATCCCTGAAGCAAACACCACTCATAACAAACCTCCAAAAGACCTACGTGAACTGATGCAGAGTGAAATAAGTAGAACCAGGAGATCACTATACCCAGTAAATGCAATATTGTGGAAGGATCAAATGGGATAGACTTTACTACTAATAGCAATACAATGACCCAGGACAATTCTGAGGACTTACGAAAAAGAACACAATCCATCCCCAGAGAAAGAACTGTTGGAGTTGGAATGCAGATGAAAACAAATGATTTATCATTTGTTTATTTGGGTATATGTTTTGGGGTTTTGGTTCTATGAGATTATTCACTTACAAAAATGAATAATGTGGATATGTTTTGTATAATATTGCATGTATAACCCAGATTGAATTGCTTGTCAGCTCTAGGAGGAGGGAGGGAAGAAGGGAGGAAGTCAGTATCATATGACTTTGGAAAACTTATGTGGAAATTGTCATTAACATAAAAAATTCAATAAAGAAAACCCCCCAAGATGATAGCAAACCAGTAATGACTATACTATTTGTCTCTGTCCAACCAGCCTGTTCCAAATCCATCTAACCAAACCATCATCAAAGGTGTCAAACTCATGGCCCAGGAATGTTGCCTAAGGTACATTAAAATGTAAGTGGGAAATGTTTAACAAAAAATAAATAAAAATACAACCTAATGTTAATTTGTGGTTTCCTAAGTTAATATGCAGTATACAGGGATGTGTTTTTATTTGGGTTTGACACCACTGATTTAAGCCCACACCTCTCCATCTTTTCAACATAAACAGCTCTTCTATATTCACTCTTGAGAAATTCATCCATTGGATTCGGTTAGCTAAGTAACACCTGTATATGGATGACTCCCAAATCCAAGAAAACCTATTTAACATCTTCTCCATAAAGCACTACTCCCACCTCCCAAACTTCACACCAGCTCTTCTCCTTACCTAGAATGCCCTCCCCAGTTCTCTCCCCCTCTATCAAATCCCAACAGCTTGAATCAATCCAGCCACCATTCTACATTCATGTGTGCCCTTCTATATTAATTCACTAATTATTCTTCTTTTCCACAAGGCATTAGTCAGTAGACTGAGAAGATATATCTTCATGTTTATTTTATTTACATGTTTGCTTATGGTTTTCTGACATTCCCAAAAAGATCATTAAAAAAGCTTAAGAAAAGGAATCACATTTTCTTCTTGCTTTACAACTGCAACAGCACCTGAACACCAGAGACTTTCCAATCCTCCTGGCGACAAGGCCGAAGGAAAGGCCACCTCTCTAGGAACACTGCATATTCATTTATTTAAATTAAATATTTAAATATCTGTCTACAGCCAGCAGCTTTGTTTACAAGAACCACCAAAACAGAGAAGATACAACTTCCTATCAAGCACAGGATTACCTGGCCCCATAACAAAAACAAATTATATTTAACTTCTCAAATGCCTGTTAAATCACACACACCCAACAGCCAAAAACAAACAGTACCTAACTCTAAAGCAGATGGCTATGTGAATCATTTGTAACGATGTCCCCTGTTCTGAAGGCCAAAGAGATGATATGGCAAAATGAAACAAGAAGGATGTTACGAAGGACCCTAGTGGACCTCTGATCCTCGAAAACAGCTAAAGAACCGAGAAAGCTTTTGGCCCAGGCAGCTACACTTAAATCTTAGCTCATGAGGCAAAATCTGTTTGCTTGACCTCAGGAACCATCATTGCATAATCATCAAAGTCTTTTCAAGTTTTGTTACCAAACAGAAAACTAAATAGAAAAAAATGTTCATACCTCTTCCTGCGCCAACAAGGACCTCTTCTTCATTACTTTCATGGCATAGACATCCCCAGTGACTTTTTCCCTCACCACCTGCACATCAGCAAAATGGCCGCAGCCCACCAGACTTTTTATTTCAAAGTCCTTCAGGGCAGGCTGGAGTTCCCGTAATTCGGTGATGGTCTCCGAATCTGCATAAGAAGGAAGTTACTTCTAGGTGAGGTGATTGAAACAAATATCTCTTTAATAAAGGAGAAAGTGCTATTATGTGTTTCCAGGCTGTCAAGAGATAGTCACTTAACTTCCTCATCAAAGTCAGGAATAAAATAAAGCATATAAAATAAGCACAAAAGTGTTTTCGTATGATGTTATGTTAAAACTACTAAGTGTTCCCAGAATTCAAAAGAAGTTTCCATGGTAGCTATAATTTGAACTCCACATAGTCAGAAAATAGAAAAGGAAGACACATCATGCTTTTTTCCCCTTTCTGTCTGTAGGCTGCAACACAATATTTAATAGAATATTGATGCTAGCATTTTGTCCACTTTAACACTATTACTTAAAAAACAGTTTCCTGTCATTGCTTGAATCTCATGGTGTTTCACTCTGCTTTGAATTTTCTTCCTCTTGGGCTATTGTTTTGCTCAGTTTTAATCCATTAAAGTTTTACCCTCCCTGAGTCATTTAAAAAAAAAAAAAAAACCTTACCTTCTGTCTTAGAATCAATACTAAATATAGGATCCAAGGCAGAAGAGGAGTAAGGGATAGGCAACTGGGATTAAGTGACTTGCCCAGGGACACACAGCTAGGATGTATGTGAGGTCAGATTTGGACCCAGGACTTCCCAACTGGCTCTTTTTCTACTAAGCCACCTAGCTACCCCCAGCCGCACCTCCCTCCCCCGCCCCCAGAGTCATTTTCTATAATTCCTTCTCTTTTTGCCAAAATCCAAAGTCAAAAAAAGAAAGAAACTCTTATTCTAAGCCACCATGATGTATTTGATATTTGCAATATATGAAATGGCTTACAAACATCTCTACTTACTGACATTTATCTCTTTCCTAAAGATATTCCTAATTCTTTCTCTGAGTCCAGTTTTTCATCATGAGATTAAAAACATCCCTGAGGGGGCAGCTGGGTGGCTCAGTGGATTGAGAGCCAGACCTAGAGATGGAAGGTCCTAGGTTCAAATCTGGCCTTAGATACTTCCCAGCTGTGTGACCCTGGGCAAGTCACTTCACCCCCATTGCCTAGCCCTTACTGCTCTTCTGCCTTGGAACCAATACACAGCATTGATTCCAAGATAGAAGGTGAGGGTTTAAAAAAAAAAAAATAAAAACATCCCTGAGCTGGCGCTTCAATCATGGAGGCACAACCTTAACCACCATACAGAGCCACAGAAATAGCCTTCCTTCTTTTTGCTCCTGACCTTTGTCACTTGACTATTCTAACAGCTTCAATCAACAGACAGTGTAGCTAGGGTTTAGGTAATGATGGAGTGGGTACCACCTGGGGCAGGTTTGGTGAACCTATGGCACGAGTGTCAAAGGCGGCACACGGAGCACTCTCTGCAGACACGCAGCTGCCCTCCCCCAGCCCCCAGAGTTTGTTACTAGAAAGGCAGAGGGGCTCAGGTGGAGCTGCTCCCCTCCCCTTCTCCACTGCCCCTCTGCCCAGGAGCCAATGGGAGCTCTCTCTCCCTCCCCTGTGAGTGGGCCCCCCACCCCCTACACTCGGTCTGGGGGGGAGGGAGGGAGCAGGGCTTGGCACTCCATCTTTAAAAGGTTCACCATCACTGATTGAGGGGCTTCCCCTGAGATGTCACACCTCAGACTCCAGCTGGGCTCCAGGCTCTGCTCAAACTGGAGTCCAAAGAAAGGAAAAGATGAGAAGGGTAATTAGGGAGCCTACCACTGGGGCCCCATACCAAAATGGCCCTGGAAATGCCTTCCTTATGTGTTCAATTCCCCCTTTGAACCTTTTTTAGGGATTCTTCAAGCCTCTCCTTTTGTCAAAATTGTCAAAGAGCCCGATTTAGGTCTTCATCTGAGGTTAGAAACCAATGCCCCATGCCACTATATTCTTTTAATTTTTCATTCCTTGGAAGCTAAAAATGTGCCTAAACTTTGGTACTGGTCCCTAAAAGAAAATCCTATCTGTAATGCCTTGCGCTATATAACAGTAGCCACAATAAGCTAAGCCAGCTAGCACAAAGTAGGCACCTGCTGAATATACAATCACAAGATTACTTCTCAATTGGATGCATTCAAAAAGGAAAGCAGTAATCTAAGTAATCCAAAACAGTAGAGACTTCAAAATAAAAACTGTTGAATCTTGGAATCGGGTATAAAGTTTGAAGGGACAGATTCTGCCCCTCCTCCCAATTCTACTTCCTCGTCAGTTTAGCTTATAATAAAACAAAAGTTGCATCCCCTAAGCATGCTGGTCTCTCTCAGGAGAGCCAAGGACTCCTTTTACTATCCACAAACTCCAACTTTCATCCCAGGCAGCCATCCTGTAAATGGTTAAGCTTAGTCACAAAGACAACCAGGCAGGTTTATGTGCCTGTACCAGAATGAACACACAACTACTAGTAGAAAAAAATAACTCAAGAGTTTGTATTCACGGTGAATCAGAGTACTCTCTTCTGAAATATAACATTTCAGGCATGGTTAACCACTGTACCAGAAATACTAAAACACAATACTTCCATAAGTAAAATCCAAATCTACATGGCATTAAAGAGGGGCGAGGTTATTTCTGTGGACAGAGCTTCGCCTTTCTATAATCATGAAATTTATAATCATGAAATCATGAAATAGCCCATGCCATCCTAACTTCCCAAGATCCCTTCAAATCAAGGATTTGAGTTTTACATTATATTCCCTGAGATGGATGTCCTTAACAATTTTTTTTTGGTTGAACTGATTTTATGATTGCCTGCCCATAATAATAAATGCTCTTACTTATGGGACAAAGCTATAAACACCTAAATCTAATTGAATTTGGCTGATCTGGTGCCTGTACCCACTGACTCTTATCAGTTTCAGAGAATGGTCCATGGCTTCTCTTGTCAAAGTTAATATGCTTTCAGGATTGTGAGGGCTTCCCTATAAACCTACCCAAACTTATCATCTTTCACAAAAAAATTCTTTACACAATTAATATTAATAAGCCAAAATATTTAGAAATAAGCCAAGCATAATTAGACACTTGAAAACTTTTTTACATACTATCGGGTTTTTCCAGAAGCTCCAAATGCCAACCAAAATCCTGAACTTTTATGCCCTCTTATTTGCATGCTCAAGGATAGGTGTCCTCTGTCCTCTACCCCTCTGCTTTGAGTTCAATTATCATATCACAAATAATCTCTACTCTATACAGAAAGAATTCCAATCTCTGGCCTAAGCTACAATCTCACATCACTCACTGCCTTGTGAGTTCGGAGACCTTAAGACATCTCCATCTCAACATGCCCCAAACAAAATTCCCTAGCTTTATCCCCAAAACCTCACCTCTTTCTGAATTTCCTCATCACTAGTGATGGAGGAGGGCACCACCATCCTTCTAGGCACCCTGGTCACATGACTTGGAGTCATCCTTAATTGCTCATTCTCACTCCTCGGAGATAATCTTTTGCCACATCTTATCATTTCAACCCTAACATCACCTCTGGAATGTCCTTTTATTTATACCACAACCCCAGTTCAAGTTCCTGTCATTCTCTCTGGTCTAGAGCCCCAACCGGTCTCCCTGCTTCAATCAGATATCCATCAAGATACCAAAGGAACTTTGCCTAAAGCCTAGGTCTATACTTGCTACCTCTACTCTATAAATTCCAGTGGCTCCCTAGTACCTCTAGGATAACACAAAAACTCCTCCGATTGGCATTTTAATCCCACCACAGCGTGATCTCTCTGATTTCCTAGTCATCTGTTTTCCCTCCCTCTCACTGAGTAACTGGCCTATGGGCTGTTCTACATGTCCTGGCACCGACTGCCCCATCGTCTAGAATGCACTTAAAAGAGCACAGACTTCAAGGTGAAAGAGACCTTAGAAGTCACTGGATCCAACCCCTTCATTTTACAAATAAGAAGACTGAAGCCCTAAAGGATCAACTGACTTCCCAGGGTCACACAGCTACTAAGTATCTAAAGTGGGATTTGAACCCAAGTCTTCTTGACCCCACATTCAGTGTACTAGCCACCACACGCATGCTACCTCCACCCTCCATTACTGTCTCTTGAAATCTCTGATTTCCTTAGAGACCCAAAGGCTACTTTCTCCATGAAGCCTTTCCTGGATTTGCCCAGCTATTAGAGACTTCCTTCCCCAAACAACCTTCTATTTAGTTTGCCCATGTCCTGTGGATATTTATAAATGTACAGGTGGTACATTTATAGATAGAGAAAGGAAGCTTGTAGGGCAGCTAGATGGCTCAGTAGTCAGAAAGCCAGGTCTGGGAGTGAGAGGTCCTGGGCAAATTTTCTAGCCGTGTGACCCTGGGCAAACCACCTAACCTCAAATGCCTACACGTTACCACTGTTCTCCCTTAGAACCAACACTTGGTATCGATTCCAAGACAGAAGGTAAGAATTTAAAAAAGAAAGAAAGAAATACCAATAACAAAGAAATACCTCCTTTCCAAATAGGTTCTTTCACACATGCAGGTAAGTATCAACACAGCTAGGGGCCCTCTCCATTATTCAACCTCCATTGTCATTTCTATATAAGTTCAAAAGCTAGAAAAACCCAGAAGTTTACACCAATAATTTGAGAGAAGACTAAATATTACCCTTTCAATATTTACATTAGCCAAATGCTAAAGGCACCCCCCCCACTCCCCACTAAGAAGCTGCTTATATCTGTCACATTACTTTTGCTGTCACCAAGCCAGACATGGAGGACCTGAGTAGCCCTTGATTAAATGTGGATGAAAAGCTCAAAACTTATAAAGGCTGCCAAGAGTAACAGCAGGGAACCGAGATCCAGATACTCACAAAATTCTTCCTCTCACCCTACTCCTACCCTCCCATTTCAGAACAAAAATAACTAAGAGAGGGATGAAGGTAGAGAAAATTATGTGAATAAAGACAGAACCCAAATAACTGAAAATACAGTTCTAAAACCAAGAATAATTAACCAATTGAAGGACAATTTTGAAAGTAATTCTAATGAAAGAAAAAGTACCCCAAACTTACACTTTCTGACAAAGTTTCTCACATGCTTAATCTTCATTAGGGCAGGATTGTTGCATTCTTCAAATAAAACAAAAAGGGCATCCAGTATCCCTTCACGGGAGAGAGGAGACATCTGCTGTTGAGTCACGAAGGGTGTTTTACCCTAAAAACAGCAAACAACAGATGGAGCACCAGTCAATAACGAAAAGCATGGATCAATAGCATCCCCATCTAGTAAATTACACAGTACCAACAAAAGATAGCTGCATGTGCCATGCTAACAGGACAGTCTTGCAGGTTTGCGCCTTAAGACATCAATAGCTCTCACGCTCAAGAATACAACTGATGGGAAAAGTAACTATAGATGAGGAAAGCGGGCTTTCTGAAACACCACGACCATACTGTACTTCTGGCGGTGCTTCACGTGGTGAATGTGCCATTTTACCTTGGACTCCACGTTCCACATGCTTTGAGAGCTCCAATACCCATCCCTTGGAGCTCTGCAGTGGTAAAGGCTGTTTTGTCTAACAGACAGATCCTGGAGGCCTCCTCGATGCCATTTCATCTGACAGCCTGAGAAACAGAATGATCGGGGGGGGGGGGGGGGGGGAGGGGCCACCGTACTTGTGCGTTTGGATATGGTTCTGTCACTGACTCGCTTGGTCCAAGTGCTTTGGAAAGAGAACTGTATTTAGAGGCAGAGGCCCTTGGTTCCAATCCCGGCCCCACACTTACTGTCTGAGATCAAAGGCTCTTAGCCTCTCTGGGCCTGAGTTTACCTCATCAACAAAAAGGAGAAGGTTGGCCCTGAAGGTTCATTCCAATTCTAAGCCTATGACCCCATAAGACTCTCTGGGCCTCAGGCACTTTGTCCTCCTGGAGCAGGGGATCTTAACCTTTTTTCATGCCTCAGACCCCTACAGCAGGGAAGTCTATGGATTCCATCTCAGAAAAAAATGTTTTTAAATGCATAAAATAAGATACAGGACTTCAATTAATCATATTGAAATATAGTTATCAATTTTTTTTTTTTAAAACAAGTTCCTGGGCCCCGGGTTAACAGCCTTTGGCCAGGAGCTTCTTGGAAGCCCAATCCTACAGAAGGTAAAGAACATGAGCTTTTTCCTTTTAAAGAGCTTTGGAAGACATCAAAATTCCAGTGCTCTAAACAAACCTCATTAAAATGAAAGTTTTATGTATAAAAACAGCATTTTCTTATTTATTAACATAAAAAAAGAATGCATTTTGTTTACAAACAGAAAACACAATGGAGAGGGAAAAGTGGAAGAGGTTGGAAAATAAACCACGATGATACATCAAAGGTTCCAATATTGTCCTAGGCTCTCCTGATACAATCACATCAGGAAAATGATATAATTTTTTTTCTTTTGAATATTCCCCTCCCCCCAATTACACATAAAAACAATTTTTAACAGTTTTCTAAAATTCCGAACTTCAAATTGTCTTTCTCTCTCTCTTCCTCCTCCCCTCCCCACCCTGCTCCCTAAGATGGTAAACAATTTGTCATATCATGTAAAACATTTCCATATTGGTCATGTTGGGGAAAAAGACATCAAAAAACACATACATACAAAGAAATTAAAGCGAAAAATGGTGTGCTTCAATGTGCATTCAAACTCCATCAGTTCTTCTCTGGAAGTGGGGAGAATTTTTTATCATGATATAAAATATTTTAAAACAAATTTGAATTCTTTCAAAATATGTTCATTTAGGAATTTTATAAACCAAATGGGAGTCCACGTAGTATAATGAATAGTTTGCCTCAGGAAGATAAGGGTTCAAATTCCACTTATGTAACACATACTTCCTGTGTTAGCCTGAGCCTGGGACTCATAGTACAATTCTCTTAACACAATATATTAGGTGCCAGAACAGTTATCCATCTGTTTCCTCGCTAGAAATACCTGAACTAAAGAAATCACAGGTCTGACCAAATATTATGAATTAACAAACACTGTTAAGATGTGGGGTTAAAAGGTGACTTCCTAAAAAAAAGTGTATGGCTCAAGTCAGCTCAGTAAAGAGACAAATAAGGAAGTTGCATACGGCCCTTTAGTAATCTTTTGGTCACTTATCTAAATCTTAACTCCTTCCTCCAATGAATTAACTATTCTTCCCAGCTTTGGTGATCAGCAAATGGATGAAGGGTACAATGAAAGTCTACCAGTTGACGCTAAAAAATGCCCAGCACAGATCCCTGGAGAACTCCATCTGAGACTCCCCTCTTCCAAGTTGACATTGAGCTATCAATGATTTCAATTCAACCAGGTCCAAATCTAACTAATATTCCATCGTTCGGCACCAATCTCTTCATCTCAGCTCCAAGAATAGCAAAAAAAACTTTATCAATGTTTATTCCTATCTAAATAACTATCCTCCCAGCCCTCCCTTCATCTACCTTCATCTACTGTCCAAAAAGGAAATTAGCTAACTGTGGTATGAGCTGCTTGCTCTTGAGGAAGGCATTCAGGCACCCAGTAATCTTTCTTCTCAATACTCACTGACTCACCCTTTCAGGACAACACCTTCTAGAACTGTGACAGGAATCCAAATCAAGTTCACTGGCCTATGGTTTCCAGACTCCATTCTCTTCCCTTGTTTCCAAAATGGAAAATTCCAAGATTCCAAAATAGTCATTGCTCTTCTTCAACCTTTTTAAACTTCTCCAGTGGGCTCTGCAATTACAACTGCTATCTCTTTCTGTTCCAAGAATATAGTTGATTGGAGCCAAGTTACCAGAAATCACCAATGAGGTCTCTCTTAAGATACTGAGTATCAACGCCCTAATAGTGATTTTTGTTCTTTCTTTTTCAACCCAAAAATCACTCTCACAGTGAAAACTAGCAAAATATGTCAGCATCACATCCAGCTTCCATTTTCATGGTGTCCTCTGCCCCTAAGCAGTGATCATAGAACTTCACCATGCCTTTCTATTCATCCTGATATCTATCCTGGCTAGTCTTCTAAAGGAAATAAGCACTTATTCAGCACCTACTATATGCCAGACACTATGCCAAGTGCTGCATAAATATAATCTTATTTGATTCTCACAAGAACCCTGGGAGATAGGTAGCATTATTATCCTTATGGTACAGTCAAGGAAATTGAGGCAGACAGGGGCTAAGTGATTTACCCAGATCACAAAGCCAGTAAGTGTATAAGGCCAAATCTGAACTCAGTTCTTCCTGACTCCAAGTCCCATGTGCTACCCACTACAACACCTGGCCACCTCTACATATCTCTTCAAAAATGTATATTAGTCTGAGAGCTCCCTAAACAACCTCATACAACTCCCCTTTTTCTGACTTTTTAAGAGATACTTCTTTTTGTGCTTCCAGAATGTTATCCTTGTGAGCTTCCCATCCCTCTTAAGTAGACATAACCTATAGAATTTCAGCTGCTAGGGTCCTATAGATCTTATCTGCATACTCTTTGAAATATGCTCTTCTAAAAGCTAGGATTCAACCCATGTCTATATTGCTCCGGAGTTCCTTTCATTTCTATCGTAGGAACTAGTTCTTTATCAGTTAGAATCACATATGGAGTAGACTGAGAATTCTTTTGCCAATGACATCCCAGGTACGGTGGCTGCCTCCAGGCATCATTACTTCAAAGGTCTCTTCATGACTTTGGAGACTCATCCCAACTCATATGAATCACGATCTATTGGCAATTGACCATCAGGTCTTCAAGAATCAGGGCACACAAGACACTCCTGAAGGACTTATGTGAAAGAATGCTATCCACAATGAGAGAAAGAACTATGGGTGTAGAAAAGAAAAACATATGACATTACTTATAGCATCATATGGGTATGTGATTTGGGATTTAGGCTCTAAAAAAATTGCTCTAGAGCAAAAATGAATAATATGGAAATAAGTATCAACTGATAACATTTGTACAACCCAGTAGAATTGCTTGTTAGCTCTGGAAGGAGAGAGGGAAGAGGGGAGGGAAAGAAAATAAATCATGCAAACATGGAAAAATATTTTAAAATAAATTTTAAAAAAAGAATCAGGACCCAGGAATAATAGAAGTGCACGATAACCAGCTGTGAATGACAACTATTATCAACAATGTAAGGATCCAGTTCAGCAACAAGGGACTCATGCCAAAAAAGGCTCACCACCACCATAGAAAGAAGTGACTGAGTCTGAACAAAAGATCAAAGCACACCATTCTTCACTTTAGTTCCTCCATAAGTTTTTCTCTAGTATAAGCAGTATATATTTTCTTTTGCAATATGACAAATATGGAAATATGTATTTTATCATAACATGTGCAACTTATATTAATTGCTGTCTTGGAGAGGGGGAAGAGATGTGAGAGAGGGAGAGAATATAGATTACAAAAAGTCTGAAAGCCAATGATTATGATTATATCTTTTATCTTTTTTTACCTTTTAATCTGGAAAACCTTACCTTTTAATCTGGAAAAAAATCAAATGTTAATAAAAAAAATAAACATTAAAGAGAGTCAGTGTAGCTTAAAAATTCATCATCTGTTGGTTAATCTGGTAGACCAATCTTGAGAGAGCAGAAATAGCCCTTCCTGGGCCTAAACAGAATTTCATTCCTGTTCTCTCTTGTTTTCCTTCCTTCTCTTTCTCTCTTTCTCCCCCCCACCCCTTGACTTCAATTGGTGATCTTA
Organism: Gracilinanus agilis; assembly: GCF_016433145.1. Taxonomy (NCBI): domain Eukaryota; kingdom Metazoa; phylum Chordata; class Mammalia; order Didelphimorphia; family Didelphidae; genus Gracilinanus; species Gracilinanus agilis. The sequence continues at coordinate 766,969,898 of NC_058130.1, forward strand.
CCAGGTCCCATGGATTTAATTACTATCTCTATGCTAATGATTTTCAAATCTACCTACCCTGCCCCAACTTTTATGCTGACCTCCAGTCTCATATCTAAACCTATCTTTCAGTCATCTCAATGTCTGTCCAAGCCTTTCCAGCTTGGGAAGCTCTGCCAGAGCTCAGGCTCAAAAAGTCAGGTCACCCCATGCTACAATGAGATATCAGGCAGGGTAGGACTTCAATAGTTATGTATGGGTAGCCAACATAAACACATTAGTAAGGGGCAACATTTCATTAAACATACGATTACTTCTGAACACATCTGCTTACTACATGAAGGTCTCCACTTTAAAAGAATGTATTCTTTTGAATCAGCAAAAGTTGTTACTATTTAGGCTTTTGGCCAGTACATGGAAATGACATCAGATATTCCAGTAATATTCACTAAAATAAAATTCTACCTATATTAAATTACTCTACAGTAGCATGAGCCCTCTATCCAAAAGGACAGACAAGTTTTTGCACAGACATATATGAAGTGCTATAAATGATACAAATGATATTTCAAAGGCAAATTTTAAATACAATATTTGTTTAGCCAGAAAAATTAGTAGCTACATTTTAATCTTACTATGCATCTAGGTCCACTTCTAATTCTTAGGAATAAAAGATCTAGAAATGACCCAGAGGGTTACTTGTTATACATAAGTGGAGGCAGGAATGAGAAGTGACTAATCCAAGGTCAAACAAATAAATTACAGTTAGAATTTGAACCCAAGTCCTCTGTCTTCTAATCCATTGCTTTTTTATCATATCACTTTCTCTTTCCTTTCAAAATAACCAGTCATATCATCGTTATCTCCACTTTACAAAAGAATAAACTGAAGATCAGAGGGGGGCATTATTTTCCCACAATAATTTGGCTAATCAGTGCTCAGACCTAGAGCTAGAACCCAAGGCTCCAAACCCCAAGTCCAACACTACTTCCACAACACCACAAGGCCATGATTCCTGGCTGAGAGAAACATGGTGGATGGGCCTATAAAAAAATGGAGAGAACAAGATGGAGCACTTGAAGTTTTACCTGGAAAAGAAGATTCAGCCTGGAGGCCCGGCTACTGATGGGCTCAGTTGCACTTGGGTCCAATGGGCTGCGTACGCCATACTTAAACTTCAACATCTCCAATATTTATCCTGAAGAACAAATATATTTTAAGTCAAATTTGCCTGTAACAGACATGTTTCTTAGTAATTCATAGGGTTCGTATCCATAAGAGCCTGAATGTCAGAGCCAGAAGGATTTTAGAATATGATGTCAGATATAGACAGCAACCTGCCAGAACACGGATTGTTAGCACTATGAAGTTAACCCTTAGAACAAAGAATAACAAGGCTGGAAGGGACCTTTAGAACACAGAATATCAGAGCCAGAAGGGATCTTAGAAGATTAAATGTCACAGCTGTCCCCCTTATCCCATTGCCCTATTAGCTGAAAACCCTTGACCCATACTTTATAGAAAAAATTAAGGCCATTTGCCATGCGCTCCCTCTTTCTTCATCTATTTCAGTTAGATGCCTTCTGCTATCTCTCCTCCTTCATCCCAATCTTGAATGAGCCTTACCCCTTTACCAAGGCTAACCTCTCCCCTCTACTTGTTCAAATATCCCATTCCATTCCAAATCCTCCAAAAGATTGCCCCTCGTTCGTCCCCACTCTTCCACTTGTTTTCATTCTCTTCCTATTTACTGGCATACTTCCTACAGCTTCCAAATATATCATGTATTCCCCATTCTAAAAAAATTCTCACCTGATCTTTCCATTCCCAACAACTGTCATCCTATATCTCTTCGGCCCTTTGTAGCTGATCTCTTCGAATAAAGGCCATCTACAATAGGTATCTCCACTTTCTCTGCTCTCACTCCCTTAACCCCTTACAATCTGACTTCCTACATCATCATTCCACCTAAACTGCTCTCTCCAAAGTTACTATGATCTCTTAGTTGTCAGATCCAATGGCCTTTTCTCAGTCTTCATTCTCCTTGACCTCTTCACAAGCTTTGGCATTGTTCATCACTCTCTCCTCCTTGATACTCAATTCTCTCTAGAATTCCAGGACACCACTCTGTCCTGTACCCATCTAACTGATTTTCTCAGCCTCCTGAATCCTCCTCAAATCAAGCCCTCTAAAACCCTAGGCGTCCCACAGAATTTCATTCCTGTTCTCTCTCTTGTTCTCCTTCATTCTCTTTCTTTCTCCCCGCCCCCCACCCCTTGACTTCAATTGGTGACCAGGTCCCATGGATTTGATTACTATCTATGCTAATGATTTTCAAATCTACCTATCCTGCCAACTTTTATGCTGACCTCCAGGCTCATATCTAAACCTATCTTTCAGTCATCTCAAAGTCTGTCCAATTGACATCTTAAACTCCACATTTCCCAAAGTAAACTCATTCTCTTTCCCCATAAATTCACTCCATTTAACATTACACTGTCAACAGCACCCTCATCATATTCCCAGTCCCCTAGACTTACAAACCTAGGAATTATCCCAGACTCCTCACTCTCTCTAACTTCCCAGAACCAAGCTAATTTCACCTCTATAACATATCTCTCCTCTCAACTGGTCATCCTTCTAGGGCCAGTTCTCATCACCTCACATCTGAACTATTCTAACTTGCCTCAAATAGCCAACAGTCTAATTCATCCTCCATTCAGCCACCAGGAATTTTTGTAAAGCACAGATCTAGCTCTGTCATTCTGACTACTCAAGAAATTCCGGTGGCTCCCTATTGCCTCCAAGATCACATGTAAATCATATTTTGCATTAAAAGCTCTTCAAAGCCTAGCCCTATCCTATACCTTTCCAGTCTTCTTGAAGCTTATACCTTCTTATACCTCCAGGCCATGTACCCTTTGATCCAATGACACTGGTCCCCTCTGGCTATTCCTGGGAAATATTACCTTCTATACAGAAAATCTTTCCCATTTCCCCTCAGTTCTAGTGCCTTACTCTATGTTGATTATTTCCTATTTATTCAGCATATAGCTTCTTGCATATTATCATCTTAAAATGTGGACCTTCTTGAGGACAGGAACTGTATTTTAACCCCTTTTTTATGACCAGCATTTAGCACAATGCCTGGTACATAGCAGATACTTAGAAAACATGGTTATTGTTAAGACTGAGTTAGGAAGGGCCTTAGAAAAGAGAACATCAGGGATGAGAGGGGCCTTAGAACAGGAAATGTCAGAGCTGAGGGTTGCTATTTAGCTGTGTCCAGCTCTTCAAGAGATCCTTTTGAGATTTTCTTGACAACGATATTGGAGTGGTTTGCCATTTCTTTCTCATTTTACAGAGAAGGAAACTGAGGCAAAGGATAAAGTGACTTTCCCAGGGCCACAAAGCTAGAGTCTAAGGCCAGCTTTGAGCCCAGGAACTCTGGATTCCAAGTCTGGCTCTCTAGCCACTAAATCACTTAGCTGCCATTTGAGGTTTTCTTGGCAGACACTGGAGTGGTTTGCCATTTCCTTCTCCAGCTTATTTTACAAACGAGGAAACTGTGGCAGCCAGGATTGTGACTTGCACAGGGTCACACAGTTAGGAAGTGTCTGAAGCTGGATTTGAATTTTGGTCCTTCTACTCCAGGCTCCAAACCTGGGCTAGATATCTGATTCGCATTCCTCAACCCGCCCCCGGCAACGCTTCCCAATCCCCGCCACGGAGAAAAGCTGCTCGGCCAACCCCACCGCCCCCCGCTACCCCGCTACAGCAAAGCCTAGGAAGATCAAGGGGCCAGAGCTGAGGGGCTCTTTGGCGCATGCGCGCTACCGCTCCCTCCCCCGCCCTTCTCAAACACCTGAAGGATTCCCCGGCCTCGCTCCAACCCCGGGAAAGGGGAGGCTCGACAAAACTGAGGCGGAGAAGCCGGGGGTAGCTAGTTCCTGGCCACGCAAGGGAAAGAAAAAATTCGAGCGAGCCAGGGAGCCCCTACTCACAGTTGACGGACTCCCTAGAAGCGCCCTAGCGAGCTGCACCTCTGTCCTGCCACAGCGTTTGAATTGCGCGGCGGCAGAGGGGTAGGCGTAGCTGCTCTTCGTTTCATCCAATCATTTCGCCAAATCCTCTTGATCGACGTGTCATTAGGTCCCGCCTTTCTCTCTTTTCCTGCCCAATGAAAACTCCCTAAGTGCTAAAAGGGAAGAGCCAATCGCTTTATTTTCCCTGCTACTGTAGACCAATGAATGGATCAGTAGCGGAGAGTGGGCGGGGCGGAAGGGAGCTGGCGTCTGTTCAAAGTTTGAAATAGACGGTTAAAGGCTTGCGAATGTTGGGGATGCTTTATTTTCCCACCCTCTGCTCTTGGGCGGATACCATTCAAAGGTTCTTAGCTCCTCACCTTCGCTCTAAGAGTCACTTTAACAACGGCAACAACAACAATAAACTTTTGCATAGCATTTTAATGTTTGCAAAGTGTTTTACAAATGTTATAAGCTTAAGGGTAGGTAGCTCAGTGGCTGGTGAGCCACGTCCAGAGATGGGAATTCTTAGGTTCAGTTTTGACCTCAGACACTTCCTAGCTGTGTGACCCTGGGCAAGTCACTTAACCCCCGTTGCCTAGCCCTTACCAGTCTTCTACCTTAGAGCCAATCTAAGGCAGACGGTATGGGTTTTAAAATAATAATAAAACTTTTACATAGCATTTTAAGGTTTGCAAAGTGTTTTACAAATGTTAATAGCTAATAACGGCAGCAAACATGTACTACAGTGCCTCCTATGTGCCTGGCAGTGTGCTGAATGCTTTACACTTAGTAGCTCATTTCAGAACCAGGGAAACATTGTGCATAGTAATAGCAGCAATATTGTTACAATAATCATTCGTGAGAGCTATGCTGATCAAGAAAATGATCCAAGACAATTTCTAAAGACTCATGATGAAAAATGCTATCCAGAGAAAGATCGAGTACAGATTGAAGCATATTTTCCCCACTTTCTTTATTGTTTGTTTTTTGCAACATGGATAATGTGAAAATGTTTTGTATGACTTCATATGTATAATGGGTATCATTTCTTGCCTTCTCGTTGAGTAGAGAAGGTGATGGAGAGAAGCAGAGAATTTGGCACTGACATTTTTATTATTTTTTATAATATAATTATGATTTTAATTTATTTAATTTATTTTTAACTTTATTAGATCGTTTGATCCTTAAAAGAACCCTGGAAAGTAGAAGCTATTATTACTGTCATCAATTTACAGGTGTAGAAGCTGAGACAGACAGGTATCAAGTGACTTGCCTAGAGTCATTCAGGTTTTGAACTCAGCTCTTTCTGACTCTAAGCCCAGTGTTCTATCCACTGTGCTATTTAACTGCCCATGATATTAGAACTTCCTTGGACCTCTGTTTCCTCTCCTGTAAAATAAAGGATAGGCTTAGAAGATCTCTGAGGTGCATTCCATGTCTAAGTCTATGACACTGTGAACAAGTTCATATTTATTAGAGGCCTATTATGTATAGAGAGCTCCTCTCAGCACTAGAGGAAATACGATGTTTAGATAAGAAATACTTCTATCTTCATGGAATTTATGGTGCAACATAGATAGAATACTAGTCCTCAAATCAGGAAGACTCACCTTCCTAAGTTTAAACCTGGTATCAGAATACGTATTAGCTATGTGAACTTAAACAAGTCATTTAATCCAACTGAACTCAGTTTCTTCATCTGCAAAATTAGTCGGAGAAGGAAATGGCAAACCACTCCATTATCTTTGCCAAGAAAACTCCAAATGAGGTCACAAAGTAGGACCCAACTGAAAATGAGACAACAATAACAAAATCTGGTACTTGGGACTGGAAATGCCAATTGTACCCATTTTTTAAGGACCGAGGTATGTTCTCAAATGAAGATCTGTTTCTTTTTGTGTTGTCCAGAAACAGATACTTGTCTGCTTTATTTTTACCTAAATGTTTGTTGTATTATTGCCTCAAATGTAAAGATGCTAATGGTTAGCCTCTTTAGCAAATTCAAATTAGAGTAGAGAGCCAAACATTTGCCTGAATATCAGGAGATTTTTTTTTTCCACTGGGGGCTCAGAGCTATTATTATTATATTAGTAAGTTTTGGCCTGACATAAATTCCATAAAATAGAGGAAGAGAAGACATTGTGCAACTGAAAAACATTACATTGTCCCTAGGATAAAAAAGTGAACTAATTGTTGCAACTGGGTGTGGCTGATTAGATCTCCACAGAGAAAGTAAGGAGAGAGGAAAAGGAAATGAAGAGAGAAAGGATTTTATCCTAAACCATCTTGCAGGGAGAAGATAATAAAGGCCTGGAAAGGAAGCTCCAGCCCCTATTCAACAGGAAGAAAAAAAATCAAGTTCTGGCCAGCCAACTCCACCTTCCATAGCTTTACTCAAGCAGGTACCCATTGGTGTTAATACTTTCCTAACCTGGGATATCTCCTCCAGCACTAGGTCAGAGTTTTAAATATAATAAAGGCTCAATAAGTATTTGTTAGATTGAAATGAATCCAGTCTCAGTTGTTTTTTTAAACCCTTACCTTCCATTTTGGAATCAATCCCAAGGCAGAAGAGCAGTAAGGACTAGGCAATGGGAGTTAAGTGACTTGCCCAGGGTCATATGGCTAAAAAGTGTCTGCAGCCATATTTGAACCCAGGACCTCTCCCCTCCAGACTTGGCTCTCAATCTACTGAGCTGTCCCTCTCAGTCATTTTAAAGATAAGAAAATGAAAAAGAAAGAACTTGCCCAAAATCACATGGTAAGTTGAGAAATAATATTTATCTCATGTCAAACATGCCCGAAAATCTCCCAGCCACTCCTCCATTATGGTATTTAAAAGGATCATTTGAGGTACAAAAAATCTAAATGGTATGAAATGCCCAATAGTGACATAAAGCGAATGCAAATCGGATGATCAAGAGAGGAAAAGATGCTTCTTAACTTTCCAAATCAGGATTGTGTTAGGAATAAAAGTTCTATGAAATATTTTCAGATCTTGTAGTAAATATTGGTATTGCTTTAATGAATGTCTGTCAATTAATTGTAATTCACCCTATTTATTTCTAGAGATTAGAACTGACAATGAGATTTACTAGACCCTTAAGAATTGCTAATGATCTTCAACAAGAATATATATAGCATATTTTTGGTATATTTTATGTCCAGTCTAAAATATCCTTCACTTCCATTTCTACCCCCATTCCCTACCATCACAGTCATTACCCTAGTTCATTCCCTCAGTAACAGAATGCTAGGTCTGAAATGACCTCCATCTTATCTTCCTGAGTTCAAATCTGGTTTCAGAACACTTACTAGCTATATGACCCTGGGCAAGTCACTTAATCCTGCTGGCCTTAGTATCCTCATCTGTCAATTGAGCTAGAGAAGGAAATGACAAAACATTCCAGTATCTCTGCCAAGAAATGGGGTTACAAAGAGTTGGACATGACTGAAAATGACTGAACAACAACTATTTGCCCCCTCTGCCTCAAGTCTTTCCCCTTTCGATCTTCCCCCATAGCTGCCAAAATTGTCTTCCTAAAATAATGAACTGGAGGAATTCCATGTGAACTGGAATGACCTCCAGGAAATGATGCAGAGTGAAAGGAGCAGAACCAGGAGAACGTTGTACACAGAGACGGATACACTGTGGTAAAATGGAATGTAATGGAATTCTGTACTAGCAGCAATGCAATGATCCAGAACAATTCTGAGGGATTTATGAGAAAATGCTATTTACATCCAGAGAAAGAACTGTGGGAGCAGAAACACAGAAGAAAAACAATTGCTTGATCACATGGGTTGATAGGGATATGATTGGAGATACTGACTCTAAAGGATCACCCTTGTGCAAATATCAAAAATATGGAAATGGAATTTGATCAATGACACATGTAAAACCCAGTGGAATTACTCGGCTACAGAGAAGAGGGGAGGAACAGGGGAGGAGGAGGGAAAGAACATGAATCATGTAACCATAGGAAAATATTCTAAATCAATTAATTAAATAAAATTTTTCAATTAAAAAAATTGTCTTCCTTAGTCTCAGGGAAGATCATGATAAAACCCTTCTCCAGGACTTTTGCTAAAATAAAATACAAATTCCTCAGTATGGCATTTAAAACCCTTTACCATCTGGCTTCAGCTTTCCTTTCCCAGTTTATTTTACCTGATTTCTCTTCCCACACCTTACATTCCAAACAAACTGACCTGTTTGCTATTTCCTAAACTATCTCCTGCCTCCACACATTCTCCACCTGCCTGGAACAATTTGTTGTTCTGTCATTTCAGTCGTGTCTAACTCTTCGTGATCCCATTTGGGGCTTTCTTGGCAAAGATATTACAGTAGTTTGTCATGTCCTTCTCCAACTTATTTTACAGATAAGGAAACTGAAGCAGACCAAGTTGAAGTGACTTGCCCAGGGTCACACAGCTGGTCCCCCTGAGTGAGGATGGATTTCAAATCATGTCTTCCTGACTCTAGGACTAGTGCTCTGTGCATTATGGCACCACCTAGCTGCCTCATTAAATCCAATTTATGCAGAAGATATTACCAATGATGTCATTTTGGTTCTTTTGGAGTAGGAAGGACAACCACCACGGAGCACCACCTACCTGTAATGCTCTCCCTGGCTTTCCTTGGAGCTCAGCTCATTCACCACCTCCTCAGAATTGCCATTCTGGATCCCTTCAATTGCTAGTGTCCCCTCTGTCTTCAAAGAACCTTATATAATCCTAACTGGACCGGATTCTTCCAGCAGAATGGAAGGACAGGGGCCCTTCCATTCCGTATCATTATCTCTAGTGCCTGGTATATATAATAATAAATCTCTAGTGCCTCGTACATAATAAATGCTTATCCAATTGAGATCATTGTAACCAACACAAGCACCAGGTTGATGCTTCTCACAATCCATTCTGGAGAAATAAATACACAGAAGGCCATTTCAGCAAATGTGATGACAGAGGGAATTTGTTATAAATCACATACATCAAAGAAGTCTGTTCTTATTAGGGCTGAACTGAAGAGGCATTTGAGATCTACTATTGAAGACAATTTGAATAATTTATCCCAGCTTCATAATAAAGATCAGCTGGTATCTATGATGACTGATGAAATAAATATTTCATCACTTAATGACTGCTTAGCAAAATCCTCACTCCTGGAGGCAAAAAAAAAAAAAAATTTCCATTGACCACAATTCTTTTATTTTTTTTCTTAAACCCTCACCTTCTTAGAATCAGTGCTATGCATTGGCTCCAAGGCAGAAGAGTGGTAAGGGCTAGGCAATGGGGGTCAAGTGACTTGCCCAGGGTCACACAGCCAGGAAGTGTCAGAGGCAAGATTTGAACCCAGGTATTCCTGACTCCAGTCCTGTCTCTCCACCAAGCCACCTAGTTCCCTGTCAAAAATTCAAGTCAATCCAGCAAATAAATCAAATATCTCCTATATATGCCCAAATATCACACTCTGTTAAATATAAAAACAAGAATAAAACTGTCTTTCCCCTTGATAAGCTAACATTCTAGTGAGTGGATAGAACACCCTTAAATGCCTTCAATCAAAAAAAGCTTGGATTAAATCACTTTAAACCAGCTCAAGGATTATGCTAATGTAGGAATAGGGAGTGTGAACCTATAATCTCCCCAGCATTGGGAAACTCAGAGAAGGAAACTCTCTCTCCTAAAGCAGGATAAATCCCTGCTCTATCATTGATAGTCTTAAAGAGCCATTATGACAAACCTATGGCACGCATGCCAAACAGGGCAAGCAGAGCCATCTCTGTGGGCACACGTGCCATCACCCACCAGAGTTAGTTACTAGAAAGGCACAGGGACTCAGTTGGAGCTGCTCCCTTCCCTTTCTCCACCATGCCTGAGGACATTTTTTTCATTTTACCTACCCCACTCCCCAGCAGCACAATGGAAACAATTACTCCCCTGTTTGGGGTAAGGTGGGCAGGTCTTTGGCCACCCCCTTCCCCCTCTCCTCCTGTTCCTGAGCACATTTCTCACTTCACCCACCCCTCTGCCCAGCAGCCCAATGGGAAGCCACAGGGGGTAAGGTGGGTGGCTCACAAGCAGCAAAGCTGGAGGGGAGCAGAGTACTAGGGTCACTCCCCTGCCCTTCTCTAACATCACTGAGGACATTCCTCACTTCATCTGCCCCTCCTCCCAGCAGCCCAATGAGAGCACTTTCTGATAAGGGGGTAAGCAGGGTATACCCGTCACTCAATGTGGAGGAGGGGCACGGCACTCAGTCTAGGCAGTGGGGTGAGGGTGGCAGGACCTGGCATTCTATCTCTCAAAGGTTTGTCATCATTGGAATAGGGAAATATTTAACAAAATAAATGAAAATACAATAGAACATGGATAATGGTAACATGTAGTTTCTAAATAGGTAGCCTGCTTTCTATAGGCTGTTGTTCAGTTATATCTAACTCTTTGTGAGCCCATTTGGAGTTTTCTTTGAAGAGATACTGAACTACTTTGCCATTTCCTTCTCCAAATCATTTTACAGATGAGGAAACTAAGGTAAATAGGGTTAAATCATTTGTACTGGGTCACATAACTGGTACAGATCTGAGGCTAGATTTGAACCCAGATCTTACTGACACCCCTCTCCCCCTCCAAGCCCAGAGCTCTAACCACTGTGCCAGCTAGCTGCTCAGCCTGCGGTTATCCTTAGGTATAAATTAGTTCTGCTTTCCTCACCGCCCCTTTCTGTTTGGGTTTAGCACCACTGTCTCTCTGATTTGGGTGGTAATTTGTATGCTTAGAGAGTCGCATGAGGGTTAGAAGTTAAAGTGGATTGTCCCTGGTCAAACTAGGAGGCATGAAAAGGCAAGATTTGAACCAAGAACTTGTAGTTGTATCTGGATTCTTCTCTGAGATACCCAGATAAGGCTATAACATGGAGGGCATCTGGGAAAGTTTGATGGAGGAAGTGATCCCTCATTTGAGCTTAGAAGGCAAAAAAGGTTTCTCGAAGGTAAAAGAGGAAAGGAGGGAATGGGGGTTGGAGTGCTCACCTTCAAGCAGCCTACCGAGGGAGGACACTAAGTTTGAGGAAGAACTAGCAGGCCAGGAAATTTAGAGGGAGTGTATGAAGGGGGAGTCATAAGAAGAGAAAGGTAGGATGGAGACAGATGGTGAAGGACCTTCAATGCCAACATGAGGAATTTCTGTGTTATCCTGGAGACATAAAGAAGGAGGAAGCCACCTGAGGTTCTGATGGCTCAGATACTGTAAAGGAGAGAGTGTTGGCTTGGGAGTCAGGGGACCCTCAGAGGAACAGACCCCAGCTGGACGACCATGGGCTAGTCACAGCGCTATACCTCTTCAAAGGGAACAGAGGGGAAGGGAACAAGTATGCAGTAGGTGCCAGGAATTACTAATTCTTTAAAATATTATGTAAAAGCCTCAGTTTCTTCATCTATAAAATGGGGAAAATAATACCTATGGACCTTACCTCATAGGATGGTTGTGAGCTTCAAATAAGCACGATGCCTGCTTGGCATTCAGTGGGAGTTTAATAAAGTCTCTGCACAAAGCACTGAAAATATGTTCACAGGGGTGTAATGTGATTAGACCTGTACTTTGGGATAATTGTCTTGGCAGTGAGGTAGAAGATGGATCGGAGGAATGACTGTCCAAGGGAGAGGGGGAAAGGACTAAACCAAGGAGGCATAAACTGTGGGTAGAGAGAAGGGGGAAGGATGGGAGAGAGATTACCTCCTTTGAACTGACCCCTAACAACTAGAGCAGCTAAGTGGCCTACCTGGAGTCAGGAAGACTCATCTTCCTGAGTTCAAATCCAACCTTAGACACATACTAGCTGTGTGACCCTGGGTAAGTCACTTAATCCTGTTTGCCTCAGTTTCCTCATCTGTAAAATAAACTAAAGAAGGAAATGGCAAAACATGCCAAAATCTCTGCCAAGAAAATCCCAAATGAGGTCACAAAGTTGGACACCACTGGAAAGACACGATATCAACAAAATATTAACAACGGATTTCCTTCCTAACCATCCCTTACTTTGTTCCCAAAATCACTAAGTTATGACAGTGTTATCTGCCTACAGAAAATAAAGACATACAGTTCCCTTGAAAACTTAACCAAAAAGTAAAAGAAGAGAAACAAGGTTTTTTTTAAACCTTTTTTTTAACCAACCCATTTTCTCTTGGGCTGAAAAATAGGTATGTGGGCCCAGAATAATTTGCATGACTTACTTAAGTATAATCTTAGAATAACAGAATTTCTGAGCTTTGAGACCCTAGAGATCATCTAGTCCAACCCTCTCATTTTACAAAAAAGGAAACCGAGGTCCAGAAAGATGTTACTTCTGTAAAGTCACTCCCTGATAGAGCAATAACTAGGACCCTAGAATTATGGATCCAGAGCTCTTTTGGTTCTTAACCTAGGGGCTATGGATTTGTTTTTGGTTTGGTTTTTTAATATTTTGATAACTACCAGTAAGAGGTGTCTTTTTAAATGTACACAAGTAGATATGGTTGAAGAGTAGCTAGGTGGCCCAATGCATAGAGCACTTGGCCTAGAGTCAGGAAGACCTGAGTTCAAATCTGGCATTAGATGCCTCCTAGTCATGTGTCCTCGGGCAATTCACTTAGTCTTTTTTGCTTCAGTTTCCTCATCTGTAAGATGAGCTGGAGAAATAAATGGCAAACCACTTGAGTATCTTTGCCTAGAAAACCCTAAATGGGGTCACAAAGAGTCAGACACAACAACAGAAATGTAGTAGAGGTAATATTTTGACAACTATGTTTCCAAATAACCGATTTCCTTTATAATTCAATGTATTTTATTTTATGCATTTAAAACTACTTTTCTGAAAACAGATCCAAATCTGTCATTAGACTTCCAAAGGGGTCCAGGACACAAAAAACTGAAGAAATTGGTCTACTTCAACCCTCTATTTTGCAGCTGAGAAAGGAGAAGCCAGAATGCTTAAAGCATTCCCCTATGGTCACACGTTTAGCAAATCCAAGACCTAGACCTTAAGCCCCAAAATCCTAGACCCTTCAAAAATAATACTCTTCTACCATATCCGTAAAGTCAAGTCAATGCAACTAGCATTTATTCTATTATTGGCAAGCCATTATGCTAGGCATAGAAAATCAAAAAAGAAGACCTTGCTTTCAAGGAGCTCACAATCAATTGATGGACCCAACATGTATAGATATGTGTATACTACATGTGTGTATATATATGTGTGTGTGTGTGTACACACATACATAATCATGTAATACTTTCTTACAATAATTAGCTAAGTTTTAGCCTGTGGGACAATGTGATAGGCCCTACGATCCTTGTGGTTTCCTCTTCTTCAGTTTTAGGAAGTTATGAATTCAGTCAAAATTGCTCTGAGCCGGGGCAGCTGGGTAGCTCAGTGGATTGAGAGCCAGGCCTAGAGACGGGAGGTCCTAGGTTCAAATCCAGCCTCAGACACTTCCCAGCTGTGTGACCCTGGGCAAGTCACTTGACCTCATTGCCTACCCTTACCACTCTTCCACCTATAAGTCAATACACAGAGGTTAAGGGTTTGGAAAAAAAAAAGAAAGAAAGAAAAAGAAAATTGCTCTGAGCCCCCAGTTAGGAAAATTTCTAATATTTAGACAGTTCTGGGATACAAACAAGTAAGATAAATAGCCCCTGCCCTCAAGGAGCTTACATTCTAATAGAGGAAGATAATACATAAAAAGAAGCAAGTTGTAAAATGAAGACTAGGAAACAAGAGAGTAAAGTTCTGTTCCGTGGCTTTGGAGTTAGCGAGGGATACACAGAGTGGGACTAGATAAGGGAGAAAGCTCACCAATGAGAATCGAAGGTGCCAGGAGTCCTATAGATTACTTGAATTTCGTTTCTTTTTTCATCTTGTCCATAGATGGGTGATAGATTAAAAATAAAACAAAACCTGTGAGCCAGAAAGTTGCACTGTGGAGATGAGTAATCTTCCTGCCCAGCTGTTTGAAAGAATAGTCCAGGCTAAGGGGGGAAGATAAACACTTCCTATCAGGTACCAATGGTCTGAGCTAGAAGTTTCTAACTACCAGGCTGCTAGCTCTAAGGGGACAATCAGTGCCCCAGGTTGTCAGCACTTAGGGTTCACGGGTCCCAGCCTTCTCTCAAGAGCTCCATCTAAAGGTTAATATTCAAATTTACACAAAATAGTGACAGTAAGCACTAATAACTGGGTGAGAAGAGAATGAAGAGGAGGAGGAGGAGAATCATCTCATGTACATGGTGGCCTGAGAGCTGTGCTTTGAAGGAAGCTAGGAAATTCAAAGGATGAAAGTGAGCAAGTTCACTCCAGACATGAAGAATTGTTGAGTACAAAATCCCTTAGGAATAGAAATAGATTATTGTATACCCAGAAAAGTTTGACTACGTGCTATTTGTATAAGATGCCCCTCATTGGTAGAAAAATAATACTCAATATTTTACACCTACATTAGGGGTAGAATTGGTGTGAGTTTGGTAAAAGAGAGAGATCCTCATTCTTCCAGTTTCTAGCCTTGAGAAAGGAGAAATGGTTCCAGATTTCCTTCAGGGAGGGTCTCTAGAGGGAGAGAGACTCCGTGAATAAGCCAACATGTACAGAGATCAGTGCCTTAATCGTATTCCCTATGTCTAGTTTATTATGCTAGGGACTTTGAGAAATCTCCCTTTCAGTGGGATCTCGGACTTTCTCTCTCTTCTAGTTGAACTGACATATTTCACTCCCAGTAGGAGAGCTCATTCATTCTCTTGTATACTCTCTTGTATATTCTAATCTGTATAACTTCTGTTTTCTGTTTGCTATTGAATTGAATAAATGGGTTTATTTTCTAATCATTTCGTGTCTTTGAGTATCTATTGAATTTGTGAAGGGAGTCGAGTTTTTGGATATAGCTCATGCTTACTTCCCTTCCAGAGGGATAGAAATTGGGAAAACAATGAACCTAAAAATTATTTCTCCTAAATTAATTGTATTTTAGAGGACGGGGATGAATAGGGATCATTCTTGCCCAGGACCCCCTCTCTAAGGAGAGCAGCACACCCAGATGAATGGCTCCTGTTCCATCTTCCTGTTCCCCTCCTATGAGGAGTCAAAACCTCCCTTAAAGAAGAGTGGGCAGAGGAGACTCAAGAGATACTCATTCACTCTTCCCTTCCAGCCACATCTAGCCTGACTCCATGTGGGCTTAATCACATATATAATACCTACATGAGGACACATAAAAACAGACCTGCTCCCAATGACCTCCCAAGCTCTCCTGTTTCCCTCCTAACCTTCATCCTTTGATTCCACCTTGATAAAAAGAGAAGAAAATGTCAGTTGTTTCTTTTAAAGTAAAACCAGAACATTGAAGTGGTACCTGGTGTAATTCAAGGGCAGAATGTCAACTGTTTTTGGTGGGTGAATGCAAAGAGACATATATTGAGCTAGCAAAGGAAAAAGAAATCTGATTCTCACCTTCAACGCCTTGTTAAGTAAGGCATTTCAATAACCAATAGCCTAAAAAAAAGAGATTACATTCCAGGGAAATGTTTGCACTTGGTCTCTAGGTTTATGGTGCTAACCCTGGAACATTATAGTTATTATAGAGACTTGGGTCAAAATCTTGGCTTTAATTAGCCAAATATCTTTATACATGTTGACTGAGCTCTCTATGTCTCCATTTGTCAAAGATTGGGAAGTGGAGAGGTAATAGACGTGAAGGTACAGATTAAAAGGACTATATAAGCATTAGAATATGCAAATTCAAATGATTAATGACTAAGTCTGGAGGAACTCCCCCTTTGGCAACCATTAAGTATTTATTAACCTCCTACTATGTCCCAGGCACAGTGCTAAGCACTAGGGGTACAGATAAAGGCAAGAAACAGGCTCTGCTCTCAAGGAACTCATAGTCTAATAGAGAAGATGACACATCAACAGCTATGTACAAACAAGATATAAATTGGATAGGGGGAAGCTAGTTGGCTCAGAGAATAGAGCTCCAGGCCCAGAGACAGTAGGTCCTCAGTTCAAATCTGGCCTGAGACACTTCCTAGCTGTGTGACCCTGGATAAGTCCCTTAACTGCTTTGCTTAGTCTTTTTTGCTCTTCTGCCTTGGAACTCATACCCAGTATTGATTCTAAAATGGAAGGTAAGAGTTTTTGTTTTTTTTTAAGAAGATATAAGCAGGGGGCAGCTGGGTAGCTCAGTGGATTGAGGGCCAGGCCTAGAGATGGGAGGTCCTAGGTTCAAATCTGGCCTCAGACACTTCCCAGCTGTGTGACCCTGGGCAAGTCACTTGACCCCCATTGCCTACCCTTACCACTCTTCTGCCTTGGAGCCAATATACACTATTGACTCCAAGATGGAAGGTAAGGGTTTAAAAAAAAAAAAAGAAGATATGAGCAGAATAAATTGAAGATAATCTTAGAGGAAAGGCACTAAAATTAAGAAGACAGAGAAAGCCTTCTTGAAGCAGGCGAGACTTTAGTTGAGACTTGGAAGAGGCCAGGAAAGGCAGGAGGCAGAGATGAGGAGCGAGAGAATTCTAGGCATGAAAGACAGTCAGTGAAAATACCAAGAATTGGGAGATAATGAAATAGCATAGGAGTTCGGGGTCGCTAAACCGAAGAATATGTGGGAAGGAATAAGATGGGTGTCGTTTATCCTTCATTTTCTAAGAGAACCAGCAACATCATGTGGGATGATGCTTTGACTTGGGCATGAATTGGTTAAAGTGAGGCAGAGTTGCACAAAGTCATCCAGCCTCATGCTCTCTTCCAGAGTCATTGATGGCCAGTGGCAAGACAAAAGTCAGGATGACTGCTGATGGTCCAGGATGCAGGGGATGGACTTGGCATCTTCCATGCCTGACCAAGCCCTAAGCGCTCCACAGTGCCTGGTATAGGCACCTTCATGGCCATTGAAACAAATTGTTCTCATCCACCCATTCTGCTGGGGAAAAAAAGTCTTCACGAACTTGGAGCAGATCTCCAGCTCACTGACGTGACTGTGGCCCATCTGTTACCCTCAACTGAGTTTATTTAACCCGCCTGCCACGATGGTTTACCAGGAGATGGCTGCTGCTCGTGTTATAGCTTCTTGGAGCCTCTGGTGAGAGTTGGATGACAGATAGACGCCAAAGTTGGATGAGCAGCTCTGGAAAGGGCTCCTCCCACTAGAGGAACATGCATATACCCCAGGAAGGTATAAGAACACTATAAAGGTAGAAAAGGGTCAGGTTGTTTAAAAAAAAAAAAAAAGAACAAGATTTTAGAAGGATTCCATCTTGTGGGACTTGTTCGGTTCTTCCTTTCTCAAAGATGTAGAAGGGATTTCCCACCCACCCACCCCTTCGTTTGCCCAGAAATAATAGCAATCAGGAATACATGGCGAGTCTCTGGCTGCCTTTGTTTTCTCGTGAGCTTCTTCCTTGGTCACAAGCTTATGAGCAGCAAAAAGAGAAGTCAAGTAACAGCTGGATCCAGCCTAGACAGCTATCTTGTGAGTTCCAGTGTTCCTGGCTTCCTGGGTCAGTCTTGGATAACCAGCAGGACCTGCTTCTACATTGCTTTGTGAAGGAGGTGACTCATTGACCCAAGAGGGCTAAAAACCATGCATGGCTGCCTAGTAGGTCTGGACTTATGAGTCATTTGATTGGAGAAAGTGAACTGCCTGTTCAGCAATTCCCCCAAGTGTCATCTCCCATGACAGCACCAGAGGTTTGATGAGTTATTGTTTTATTTTGTAAGTGTTCGTTACTGCACACTCAGGAACCTTGGGTCTTTCAAGCATTTCATCATGATGAGGGAAAGAAATTGCTGTTGTTCCTGATATCATTTTAGCCTTTCTTTCTCTTCCTTTGTTTCTCTTTCTTCTTATTCCTCTTTCTTGTTCTGTTTCTTTCCTTCTTTCTCTCTTTCTTCTTTCTTTCCTTCTTTCTCTCTTTTTCTTCCTTCCCTCTTTCCTTTCCTTCTTTCCTCCCTTCTTTCTTCCTTCCTTCTTTCTCTCTTTTTCTTCCTTCCTTTCTTTCCTTCTTCCCTTCTTTTGTCCTTTCTTTCTTTCTTTCTTTCTTACTCCCTTTATTTTTTTCCTTCCCCTCTTCCTTTCTTCTTTTCTTTCTTTTTTTAAATCCTTACTTTATGTCTTACAATCAATACTGTGTATTGGTTCTAAGGCAGAAGAGAGATAAGGGCCAGGCAAACATAAGGGCCAGGTTAAGTGACTTGCCCAGGGTCACAGAGCTAGGAAGTATTTAAAGCCAGACTTGAACCCAGGACTTCTTGTCTCCAGGCCTGGTTCTCTATCCACTGAGGCATCTAGCTGCATCTGTTTTAGAGATTTTTCTCTGGAGTTCAAGAGCATAAGCCAGAATGCCCCCCAAAATATTGGTTCTTTCCTAGAGGGAGGAAGGAAGAAAGGAAGGAAGGAAGGAAGGAAAGAAGGAAGGAAGGAAGGAAGACTAGATTCCAGGATAAGGAGGTAGCAATCTCTCTGTCCTCTGCCCTGGTCAGATCACATCTAGATAATTATGTTCAGACCTGGATGGACAATAATAAGTTAGAGAATACCAAAAGGAGAATAATCAGGATGAGAAGCAGCCTCAAGTCAGCAATCAAGTAAATGATGAGGTTGGGAAATGGAAATGTTCATCCTGAAAAAAAGAAAAGTGATGGAGGAATATGGTAGTTGTCTTTAAGCATTTGGAGGGTTGCTACTGAGAAAAAAAATCATTAGACTTTTTCTGCTTCACTTAAAGGGAAAAATTAGGAGCGATGGGTAGAAGACACAAAGAGGTAAATTTAGATTTGATTTCAGTGAAAACTCCTGAAGTGAAATGACTTCAGTGGGAGGCAGGTGACCATGCGTAACTTGAGTGAGACCAAATCAGATTAAAATGTAATTGGGAAATGTTTAACAAAATAAATTTGTATAGTTGATTTTCAGTTGTGTCAGACTCTTTGTGACTCAATTTGGGGTTTTCTTGGCAAATATACTAGAGTGGTTTGCCATTTCCTTCTCTAGCTCATTTTACAGACGAGGATCTCAGTCAAATAGGGTTAAGTGACTTGTCTAGGGTCACACAGTTAATGTCCGAGACTGGATTTGAACTGGATTTGAATGTTCATGACCCCAGGTTTTGCTCTCTATCCATTGAACCCCTAGCTCCCCCATACTTTGCCCAGAAGTAATAACAAAATAAATTCAAACTTACAATACAATATTTATTGTTATTGTTCAGTTGTTTTCAGTCATGTCTGACTCTGTGATCCCATTTGGAGTTTACTCGGCAAAGATACTGGAGAGGTTTGTCTCTTCCTTCTCCAACTCTTTTGACAGAAAAGGAAATTGAGGAAAACAGGATTAAGTGATTTTCCCAGGGTCACACAACTAGTATCTGCAGCCACATTTGAATTCAGTTCTTCCTGACTCCAAGCCCAGCACTCTATCCAATGCCCACAACGCAATAGAGGTAATATTAATTGTTGGCTTTCTAAGTCAATATGTGACCCTCAAGGAATCTATTTCAAGAACTAGAACTAGACCAAACTAGACCAAACAATCAGTCAGTATTGACCTTCCACACTACACCTCAGTTAAGTACTAAGGATTAAACTATAAAATGGAGCCAGTTCCTGCCCTCAATTATAGGAATATAACATATTTACGGATAATTAATTTTTTATATTTGCCAAATAAATGCAAAGTGATTTGGGGGTAGAGGAGAGAGTAAAGGCTAAAGGGAATCAGGAAAGGCCTTTGGAAGGGGGCCGCACTTGAGCTGAGCTTTGAAGAAATCTTGGATTTCTAAGAAGCAGGAGAGCATTCCAGGTTTGGATAGTCGATATACATAGACACAAAGATGGAAAATAGACTGGTATATATGGAGAAGAGAAAGAGGCGGGTAGGTGTAGCTAAGTGGCTCAGTGAATAGAGAGCCAGGACTAGAGACAGAAGGTCTTGGATTCATATCTGGTCTCCCACATTTCCTAGCTGTGTGACCCTGGGCAAGTCACTTAATCCCTATAAGCTAGCTCTTAGCATTCTTCTGCCTTGGAACCAATACACAATATTGATTCTAAGACAGAAGATAAGAGGAAGGAAGGAAGGAAGGAAGGAAGGAAGGAAGGAAGGGAGGGAGGGAGGGAGGGAGGG
>NC_058130.1:766990425-767038499 GCF_016433145.1 Gracilinanus agilis
AGAGAGAGAGAGAGAGAGAGAGAGAGAGAGAGAGAGAGAGAGAGAGAGAGAGAGAGAGGAGGCCAATTTGGTTATACTGTATATTTTATACTAACATATATTATCTATAAACATTAATTACATATTAATCTTAATAAATTACTATTGGTTATATATAAATGCATTGTGATATATTAATGTTAATACTTACCAATATATGTATATACAATAAAGTTAAAAAGGTAGAATGGTCCCTAGATGTAAAGGGCTATAAATGTTAAATGAAAAAGTTTGAATTTTTTTTATAATAGGGAACCACTGGAGATCATTATATGGGGGTTTGGAGGATGACAGAGTAAGACCTAGATTTAAGGAATATCCATTCGGCAGACACATGGATGGTGGATTGGAGAGAGGACAGACTTAAAGATGAGAAGAGAAAGACCAGTCAGAGGGCAATTATAATAGTTCAAACAAGAGATGAGGAGAGCCTGAATTAGGGTGTTAACTGTGTGAGTAGAGAGAAGGGGACAGATGAAAGAGGCTTAAGGAGGTAAAATTGCCAGGCCTGGACAAGTGATTAAATATAGGGGTTGAATGAAAGGCAAGAATGACTTCTAGACTGTGGAAGTCAGTGACTGGAAGGATAGCGCCCTCAATAGGAAGAGGCTGTTCCATTTCTGGAGTTCTGTGATTTGCAATTCTGATGTGTCCAGTTGAAGGGCATGTTGAATAATAACACAATTAAAACTAATTGATAGAACTTTCATTTTAACAGACTTATTGCTTTCCAAGAATTCTGATTTCAAGATAATAGCTATATAAGTTCCTATGTCAATTTTTTATTTTGCTTTAGCCCAAGGAAAGATAATTTCTCAATGTTCAATTGTAATTACTTTAGGTTAAAAGAAGGTGGTTTTTTTCCTACCTGCTAAAGTAGGAATTTATTTTGTTTCCTTAAGAAATAATTTCAAAACTCTGACTTAACTGTAGAGCATATCTCTAATCTTTCCTAAACATGAAGCCTCCTGATTAGAAAAACACTTCATGACCTCTGATCCGTTTATCATATAAAGACCTTGAATACTTGACTGACATTCACTGTCCTTTAAAATTCAATTGAGGGGGCAGCTAGGTGACTCAGTGGATTGAGAGTCAGACCCAGAGGCAGGATGTCCTGGGTTCAAATTTGGCCTCAGACACTTCCTAGGTGTGTGACCCTGGGCAAGTCACTTAACCTCCATTGCCTAGCCATTACCACTCTTCTGCCTTGGAACCAATACACTGTATTGCTTCTAAAACAGAAGGTAAGGATTTGTTTTAATTTAAAAAATGTCATCTAATCTCTGAGAGAAGGAAGTCTCTTATCTTAGTATATCTAATATACAGCTACAGATTTTAGACTGGAAAAGGAAAACATGGTGCACAGAAAGAATCTAGATATACCTATTTCTAAGACATTAATCAAAGTAATAGCTAACACTTTAATGCTTTAAGGTTAGCAAAGTGTTTTACATAATATATTATCCACTTGATTTGTATATATAATTATGTTATAAGTATGATATAAATGGTATTACTTTCCTCACCTTAGAAATTAAGAAACAGAGGCAGAAGAAGATTAAGTGGCTTGCCTAGGATCACATAGAAAGAGCTAGAAAGACCTACCTGACTGATGCAGAGTGAAATAAGAAGAACCAGGAGAACATTGTACACAGCAACAGCAATATTGTGGGATGATCAGTGATGATATAGACTTCGCTACTTTCAGCAATGCAATGATCCAGGACAATTCTGAAGGACTTAGGACAAAGAATGCTATCCACCCCCCTGAGAAAGAACTGGTGGAATTGGGGTGCCAGTGAAAACATACAATTTGTCATTGTAGTTTATCTGGGTTTTTATTTTGCAGTTTGGATTTCATATGAATATTCTCTTACAAGAATGAACAATATGGAAATGTGTTTTGCATAGTAATACATGTATAACCTAGATCAAATTGCTTGCCAGCCCCAGAAAGGTGAAACGAAGAGAGGCAATTTGGATTATATAACTTCGGAAAACTTATGTGGAAATTTGTTATTACATGTAATTGGTAAGATAAAATATCTTCAAAACAAACAAACAAAAACATCTATCTCCCACGGTTGTTACGAGAACAAAATGAGATCATATCTGTAAATCTCTTTGCAAATCTTTAAGTGCTATGTAAATGTTGTTATTATAATTATATTATTATTAATGTTATCATCCAAGGCAATAGAAAGTATATGTCTACATTAAACATTTTTTCCTTGAAAAGGAAGGTGAATTCTAGAAAGGTTAGGTCATCATTGTGGAAAGGCAACTAAATATTTCTTGACTTTCATTTGGGTTTATTTCAGGCATGGATTCAGTAGAAAAGGAAGGGGAGAGAAGGAAGCAAGCAAGCACTTATTAAGCAACAACTATGGGCCAAGCACTGGGCTATGCATTTCAGATATGTGTGGCATGTATGACATATGTTATCGTTATCCTCAAACACCATGTGCATTCTGTGATTGTTAGGTTATATATGGGAACTCTTGGGGTTAAAATGTTGTCCCTAACAGATCATCTCTCATTCATGAAATAATCAAATGAGATGACATTTGTAAAGCCCTTGGCACAGTGCCTGGCACATCTGAGCCCCTTAATAAATGCTTGTTCCCTTCCCCACCTATAACTGAGGAGACCCATTCTTGGGAGCTGTCCATGGTACATAAAGGTTAGATGGTTTGCCCCAGCTGGCACAGTATGAGATGTAGCAACAGAACCCAGGTCTTTCCAACTCCTAGGCCAGCTCTCTGTCTCCTAGAAGTAAGCAAAAGAGGTTCAAGCCCTCTCTACATACTCACATACTAGCTGTGGGACTCTGGGTAAGTTCCTGAGCCTCTCCCTGTCCTAGGTAACACTCCAAGGCTGGAAATTACATTGCAGATGACAATCTAATCTGCCATCTGTCATGGATAGGGAGAACTCATCATAACAAGGAAGCCAAAAGCCAGCATCAAATGTAAATATACGTGTGTGTGCGTGACAAAGAGAAAGAGACAGAGAGAGAAACATATATAATCAACACATAGTTATTCAGCTTCTATTAGGTGCCAGGAACTATGCCAGGCACTGGTCATACGAAGGCAAAAATAAAATGGCCCCTACCCTAAGGAGCTTATGTTCTTTCAAGAAAAACAGTATGCATCTATGTGTAAATAGAGAGATATGTATATGACTGTATATGTGTATAATGAGGGCAGCTAGGCAGTGCACTGGATAGAGTACCAGACCTGGAGTCAGGAAGACTCATCTTTCTGAGTTCAAACCTGACCTCAGACACTTACTAGTTCTGTGACCCTGGGCAAGTCACTTAACACTGTGTGCCTCAGTTTCTTCATCTATAAAATGAGCTGGAGAAGGAAATAGCAAACCTCTTTAATATCTCTGCCAAGAAAACCCCAAATGGGGTCATAAAGTATCAGTCATGACTAAACAACAACATATATAGAGGCATGTATACAGATATTATATATATGTACATATATATATATACACATATGATCTCTGAGAGATAGAAATAGGACAGAGAGAGATGGAGAGATAGATAGATAGACAGACAGATAAATAGATGATGGAGAGATAGATAAATAGATATATGGAGAGATAGATAGATAGACAGACAGACAGAAAGAAAGATAAGATAGATAGATAGATAGATAGACAGACAGACAGACAGAGAGGGATAGAGAGAGAGAGAGAGATGGAGAGATAGAGAGAGAGAGAGAGAGAGAGAGAGAGAGAGAGAGAGAGAGAGAGAGAGTCCTAAGCTCTCAAAGGATCTTATATTTACAGGAAGAGGAACGTAAAACGGGAAGAAGATAAACTTTTATTAAGCACCTACTATGTGCTAAATGCTTTATATATATTATCTCACTTAATATTTGGAGAAAGAATAAAATGGGGTCAGGAAAACATTCATTTAGTTAATAAGAGAAAAGCACAATATTTAAAAGGAATAGGAGCTCCATTCCCAAAAGAATGTCCATTTTTGTGACTCCACTCTATACTCCCCCACACATGAATATATTAGATATAAAGTCCTATGAGATCAGCTCTGATTTATGTCTTATTTTTAGAGCCTTTTTGAACCTTCTGATAGGTTCAAATCAGGACATAG
Organism: Gracilinanus agilis; assembly: GCF_016433145.1. Taxonomy (NCBI): domain Eukaryota; kingdom Metazoa; phylum Chordata; class Mammalia; order Didelphimorphia; family Didelphidae; genus Gracilinanus; species Gracilinanus agilis. Next base: position 766,994,597 of record NC_058130.1, read on the forward strand.
TGTGGGTAAATAATGAATTAGAGCCCATTGCTTTGAAGGTAGGGCAAAAAATCATATTGGAACACAGAGGCTCCAAAGTCAGCTCAGAGTCAAGCAAAAAAAAAAAATCTGTTTTCCAAATTTCTTTAGGAAGGAGAAAGAAAAGACCTCAGACAAATAAGAGGTTATTCATTCAAATCTTTTCAATTTTATTCCTTAAAAACAATTAGGTTGGCCTTTTCTTCAACAAATAATGTCAGGTGAAATTCTTCTGTGCTACTTTCCATCAAATTGCATCTCCAAAGTTCTTTCTATTGCCTAATTTCTTTTTTTTTTTAACTCTTACCTTGAATCTTAGAATTGATACCAAATGAGTGGTAAGGGCCAGACAATGGAGCTTAAGTGATTTTCCCAAGGTCACACAGCTAGGAAGTGTCTGAGGTCAGATTTGACTATTGCCTAATGTCTAAGCAGATTAAAATACATATAAAAAATTGAAAGGAAAAATACTATAAAGATGGTCTATGTTATAGAGTTTTCCCATCCCAGATAAAGATGGTGAAAGAATGTAACTATAGGAGAAGAGCTTAGCACAAAACATTTTAGAAGAAGAGTAATAATAGTAGCAACAACAATAATAATAGCTGACATTTATATAACACTTTAAGGTTTGCACAGTATTAACATAATTTCAACTAGTTGGTGCACTGGATAGAGCACTCTGCTTGGAGTCAGAAAGATTCATCTTCCTAAGTTCAAATCCCACCTCAGATACTTACTGGTTGTGTGATCCTGGGCAAGTCACTTTCTTGTCTGTCTCAGACCCTCATCTATAAAATAACCAGAGAAGGAAACAGCAAGTCCCTCCAGTATCTCTGCAAATTAAAGTCCAAAATGGGATCCCAAAGAGTTAGACGTGACTGAAACAACTCAACAGCAACACGATGTGATTTCGTTTGACCCTCACAAGGTTGGGGCTATTATTATCCCCATTTTACACTCCAGTCTTCCTGTCCCAAGTCCAATACTTCATCCACCATGCAGTTTTTCTGCTCGGAGACAAAACAAAAAAAAAAATCATCGTGCCAGGAGCCTGTGGACTCAGAGAATAAGTCAGTGGCGCCATGTATCTTCCCCTCATAGGCTTACCATTGTAGAGACTGCTAAGAGTGGATTAGCCCTGAGTGAGATCCTTCTCTCTTTCCTGGTTGGAACTGAGATCTGAACTCCCTCCCAGCTGAAGAATGTTACTCTACTCTTGGTGTTAATTGGTGTATTTTATTCTGTAGAGCTGCTATTTCTTTTTGCCATTTTGCTTGGAGAAATGAATTTGCTTGCCCTTTGCTTGTTGTGGTATTCTATTTAACCAACTCTTGGTGGACTAAGAAGTGGGTTAAACTTGGCCAATGTAAGCTAAGGGCTCTCCTCCCTTTTCAAGGGAGTTAAATGAAGTGATTTATCTCTGAACCCAGATTCATATTGCTAGACTATAAATATTTGAGAGGTGGCAGAGGTATATAATTCTTTCATTCTATTCTCGGACCCCTGGGAGAGGCTGGAGGAGAGATGATCCATCCTCTGTGGTCCTAGAGCTTGCCTGTCCTCCTGCTAGGCTGCTGGTGATACTGATGCCCATGTAATTTATCTGTTATCTTTCACAAAGGAAGAAAGCCTAGCCCCTCAGTGATAGGACAGGTCAGATCAGATCTATCCATCTACCATTTAGACACCTTCCCCCACTACCACACTCTTCCTGCTCCTTCCTTTGGGGCCCCAACATGTAGCACAGTGCCTGGTATCCTGTTGTTGTGGTTCGGTCTTTTCAGTTGTGTCTGACTCTTTGTCACAGCGTTTAGGATTTTCTTGGCACATTCCATCAGGGGACCTCTTCTCATGCGTGGGACATTCTGGCACCTAGTAAAGACTTAATAAACGCCTGTTGATCGATTGATTTGGAGCTGGAAGGGACCTTTGAGGTCACCTGAGCGCTCCAAATAGAGTACTCTATCCAGAGGGTCATAAACTTAACCGAAGTCGAGTATATGAAATGGGGATTAGAAAAGACTCTTCTCTATATTTAGAAGATTTTTTTTAGCATCTTCTTCAGCTCGAAGGGGGAAAATTAAGCCCAATATGTTTTCCATGTGTAGAGACAAACCAAATTTATCATATCAACCAGTTGGGCCTGTTTAGGAAAAAAAAAAAACCACAACTGCTACAAAAACCCGGCTTGTTAAGGTTTGCTTGTTTTCTTCCATTATGTTTTGTTTTAAGTTTACAAACCTTTGACAGATTCATTATTTTCACACTTGGCTGAGAATGGTAAACAGATCAACTGTTATTCCAGAAATGGAACAGGGCTTTGGAAGAAGCAGGCATTGGATCAAAGATGCCCTCTAGTTGAAATTCCTTATGCCAAGAGTAATATCAGGAACTTGAAAAGCCTTATGTGAACCATCAAACTGTCTGAAGGAGCCCTCCAAACATGATGGAAAAGCTGCCTCTAATCACTCTGCCTGGCTTAATCAGAGTTAATCATTATACGATATGCCAGAGTGTAATGCCGAGACCTTTCTTTTCACTGAATTGAATAAGAAATAGAAAAAGAGACAGAGGAGAAAAGAACGGCTATCAAAATGATAATCTAATAACCATAACGCTAATAATAATAGCTAATATTTATGGAGTGCCTTAAAGATTGAGAGATTGTTGTTTTTTTTTTACATATTATTAGCTCGCTGTACCATGCTGATTCTTGTCTCCTTCACTAGTAAATTTATAGCATTGCCTCTGTGGCACTCCTCTCAACTTGTATTCTGCATTCACACTCATTTGTTAGGTGGCAGTTACTCTAGGTTCTAGGGTCTTTCTTCTCATTATAGTTCATGAGCCCCCACTAGTGCGTGTCCCACTAACAATCAGTTCTTTGTAAAGCATTTACTCAAATGCAATAGAAAGAAAGGCAGTTAGAAAATATTCCTTCCATAAACCTCAGATTTATTCTCCCACAAACACAGACAGAGCCCTTGGGAATGGCAGAATCACACTCAGAGTATACTGGAGCGAAGCACACATGTAGTATTCATGTGTGGCAAAAGCAATTCAGAATTCGTGTCTTCCTGATTCTAGGTCCAGTACCACCTAGCTGCCTCTTCAGTATTATATTTTGAGAAGAAAATTGATAAATTGGAAAGTCTCCAGGATCAGCTTCAAGATCATGCCATAGGAGAATCAGTTGAAGGAACCAGGCTGTGTTGTCTGGGGTAGAAAAGGTTCAGAGAGTCTTCTAGTGGCTGAAGGACCATCATGTTTAAGAGTGTTTGGACTTGTTTTTCTTCCAATGGCCAGAACCATAAGCAATTATCAGCAATTTCAAGGAGCCACTGAATCAGGGGGAAGGGCTGCAAGGGCTCAGGATAAATCCAAGGCATGAATCCCAAGGTTGAAGTAATCATCCAGGTTGAAGAGACTTCCAGGCCATGACAACCAAAAGGTCCATGACCTTGGATGGAAAACAGTAATGGCTTTTCACTAAGGGCTAGGGGAGCCCAAAAGAAGATTAAGAACTTTTCCTCTACGTAATTATTTTCAGTTTATTTTTCTTGCTTTTTTTTGCAGCATAGATAATATGGAAATATGTTTTACATGATTTCAAATGTATAATTAATATCACATTTCTTGCCTTCAGAATAGATGGGGAGGTTTAAGAGGGAGGGAGAGAATTCAGAACTCAAAATTTTAAAAAAGAATGTTTTATATATATATATATATGTATACATATTTTTAAGAACCTTTGCTATATACATTTAGTAATACCTTTGGCACTCTTTTTGTTGAAATTCCCTACCCTTTGTCCAAGCTCTGAGAGAGCTAAAATTATACAAAAATAGTAATCCACAAAAGGAGTCCCTCTGTTAAAGCTTACACTCCTGAGAATCATAACCCTGTGGACATCTGACCAGGAAGAAGGGTGCCTTGTGGTCTTGGCTGGTACTCACAAGATTTATATCACCCCCAGCTTAAGGATATTGATAAAAAGAAGTCAAGCATTCCAACCCTTGGTCAAACCACCCTTGCTTTGCCTAGGCATTGCCTTAGGGCTTTTGCAATGCTGAGAGATGGATAGGCCATCACCAGCATATATCAAAGATAGGACTTTTTCTCCATGTAAGGGAAAAGCCAAATCTCTTTCTCTTCCTCTTACAACCCCACAAAGTAATTTGTGGGTGTTGTCCCTTATGTGGCTGCCAGCACTTGGCCTCTGGTTCTACCTGACTGGACAAGGTCATATTTCTCAAATGGAAGCATCTGAGAGAAACCCAGACCCTGTATTTCTCCCAGACCTAGGGACTCAGTCACCAGACCCCATGATCTTCACTAAATTTTGCTAGGATACATAAGTTTTATGTGTGATTCTTTCTTTTGTTGTTGATACATGCTACAGCATGCCAGCTGACATCATGAAGCCAATAATTTAGACAACATATGCTACTAAATAGTGGGGAACGAATAAGAGAGGGTGGCTACTCCTGTAACTTCTAAAATTGTCCAATGGGATCCATCTACACCAGTGATTCCCAAAGTGGGCGCCACCACCCCCTGGTGGGTGCTGCAGTGATCCAGGGGAACTGTGATGGCCACGGGTGCATTTATCTTTCCTATTAATCCTAATTAATTTCCTATTAACATTTTTTTTAAATTAATTTCCAGGGGGCTAAGGAATATTTTTTCTGGAAAGGGGGCAGTGGGCCAAAAAAGTTTGGGAACCATTGATCTACACAAAAGTTGTCTCTCCCTCCTTAAAATGCCCCTAGAGTCTCTCCTCACTATCTTTCACTTTTGTAAAAGGGGAGGAGGGAGAGATATAAAAAAGATTAATCAGGGGAGTTCCTGATGAAATTGAAGAGTCTGCCCAATTAATCTCTTTTTTGACTATCAGTACTTAAGGACTCATAATTTGCCTGTTCTCCCTCTAGGCAACCAGCACTTGACTTAGGATTTCTTGAATTCATGATGGAACCAAGACTATCTATTTCTAGTTGCTGACTTGTGTTCAGAAAAAGGAAATTAAAAAAAAAGAAATTAAAAGTCCAAAAGCTAAAGTCCAGTCTTGGACTCACCCTATGCAAGCCTATGACCCCTATAGCCATGTACTTCTATTGCAAACCACTATGACCAGAGGATAAAGGAGAGAAGTCCTTTCCACACTCTTCCCTTCCCGGACCTTGCTAGAGATCTGAGGGAGATGTGTGAGACAAACTTGAGTGCGCCATTCTCAGAATGAACATCCAGCTTACAAAGGCTAGTTTGTTACCTTTTGTTGATTGAGGATTCTGGGACAAGCTTGGGAGGGAGACTGATGAAAGACAGAGAGGGCAATGAACAACTCTGTGGCTCCCCTTACCTCACCTGAACTGGGTTGGAAACACAGGTATCTTAGATTGAGGGTCAAGGGAGGGGGAGATGGGCCTGACAGAGGAGGGGGTAGAGCCCTGTGTTTGGAAACTTGTATATGTTGCCTGTTTGCTGCCTAGTCAGTGGGCACTTCTTAGCCCATCATTGAAGTGCTTTCTTTCGTGAAGGGAATAAGCAACTGGCTTTTTTTATTCTTCCCTTCTGACTCCAGGTTTTGTTTATTTGAGTGAGTGGAGTACTTGTGCTCATTTTTATCTCACACAATTGAGTGGGGCACTTATCATTTTTATCTCACACAAAGAGAAAGCGCAAGAGAAAAGTCCCACAATGGAAAGGTCCAAAAGGGAAGGACAGAACCATCTCTTTTCAGTTAGTATTAAAGGCCACAAGGAGGGGAGGTTCCTGGATAATAAATAGTTCTACCAAGCTCAATCATCAGTCATCAGAAGGCAACTTGAATCATTAGTCAGGAGCCCATGAAACCAAGAAAGATAATAATATTCTTAACATTAATCATGGCTCACATTTGTGTGGAGCTTAGCATCTATAAAATGCTTTCTCTACACTATCTTGGTTCATCTTCAGCAACTCTGGAGGGCAGATACTATTATTTTATTATCATCGTTGAGTCATTTTAGTCATGCAAGACTCTTTGTGATCCCAGCTGGGGTTTGCTTGGTGAAGATACTAGAATTGTTTGCCATTTGCTTCTCCAGCTCATTTGACAGATGAGGAGACTGAGGCAAAAAGGGTTAAGTGGCTTGCCTAGGGTTGCACAGCTAGTATCTGAATTTGAACTCAGGTCTTCCTGAATCCAGCGCTAGCTCTCTGTCCACTGTGCCACCTGGCTACCCAGATAGTATTACTATCCCCATTTTATAATTGAGAAAACTGAGGCAAACAAAGCTCACTCACCAACCTCAAAGTGAAAAAAAATTGTAGATTCATGTCAAGCAATGTTATAGCCCTATGCTCGGCTTCAATGCCCACAGCTCCTAGAGAGATATGGCAAAGATCTGTGATTTCAATGGCATGGGAACCTCCAACCCAAAGCTCAAAACCTGTTTAATAGAAAGTCAGAGAGAGTAGCCTGAGGCAAACAGAATGTAAGAGCCATAGAAAATGGGATATGAGAGCTAGGAAGGAATTTAGAATAGGGAATGTTGGAGCTGGAAAAAGCCTTAGAACAGGGAATGTTGGAGTTGGAAAAAGCCTTAGAACAGGGAATGTCAGAGCTGGAAGAAGCCTTAGAACAGGGAATGTCGGAGCTGGAAGAAGCCTTAGAACAGGGAATGTTGGAGCTGGAAAAAGCCTTAGAACAGGGAATGTCAGAGCTGGAAGAAGCCTTAGAACAGGGAATGTTGGAGTTGGAAAAAGCCTTAGAACAGGGAATGTTGAAGCTGGAAAAAGTCTTAGAACAGGGAATGTCGGAGCTGGAAGAAGCCTTAGAACAGGGAATGTCAGAGCTGGGAAGGACATTAGAACAGAATATCAGAATGGTGGAGAATCTTAGAACAGGGAATGTCAGAGCTGGAAAGCCCCTTAGAACAAGGAATGTCAGAACTGGAAGAAGCCTTCAAACAGGGAATGTCATTGCTGGGAGAGACATTAGTCTTAAGTCTTAGAGGAGTATCTAGCCCAAACCTGTCATGTTTCCTGAGTCTCTGATGGGAAATGCAGGACTGACCTAACTAGAACCTTTTTGCTCCCTGGGGGCCATGATGCTGGTGATAGCTCTTACTTAACAATTAGCTGGAAGTGATGTTATACAAGGCTGCTCAGAGGGGCTGTGTAGGAGAAAAGAATCTAGGTGGTGCCTGCAGGCTCTTCCTGAGGCAACCCAGCAGTCGTGCTTACCCAGAAAGGACTACAGAAATGGTCTGTGCGTCACACAGGGCTGACAGGCTGGGGAGGCAAGAATTGCTCTGAACCCAGGAACATCCGATGCTCATCAAAATCTGTTCTCTATTGAACTGGTGTCTGCTCTCTTTTCTTTCAAGTTTCCAATGTTCTTTTTATGCCTGGGTCCCATATAATGGGCTAGAGGAAAAGATCCAGGACTGGGAGTCAGGAAACCTGATTTCTGAGACATCTTCATTTCTCTGTGTTCTCTGTAATTGGCTGAGAGTGGGGGGCTAACACCCACAGATGCAGCAAGGCAGTTCAGGGAACAGGGTAAACACTAGCAGTATGACCTTGGATATGTCACTTAACTCTTTTGCCTCAGTTTCCTCATCTGTAAAGTGAGCTGGAGAAGGGAATGGCAAACCACTCCAAAATCTTTGCCAAGCAAACCCCAAATGGAGTCATGAAGAGTTTGACAAGACTGAAAAATGACTGAACAACAAAACACCTACTTTGTGTCCTCGACCCCCTTAGCAATCGGAAGTTTGTATGTGGCCCACATTCTTAACCTAAGGAAATGCTCAATTTTCAGTTGGACATTCATGAAAATTGAGGTGTCATTTTTCTCCCCATTCAAGATCGAGGATTTCCCTAAAGTTTCTTCATTGGCCTGTTGGAGGTACCAGGTCCACAGGTTAAGAACTCCTGCTCTGCTTCTCGTGTCTCCCTCTAACTGATTATTGATTTATATTTAAGTGCTTTGTTAGTTAAGTTATTGTGACAAGGCTTTAAGGTTTTAAAGTCTGGAGTATTATTGTGCAAGTCTAATGCCCAACTCTCAATAAGCTAGCAAACCAAGCATGACAGCTGAGGGAGATAAGAAAGATAGATGAAGGATGATTCACTCTGGCCACAAGATATTTTCCTAGTAGTGGATTCCTCTGGTACAGTGAATGGTAGATAAGAGACCTTGTGGAGAATATTCCAGGGAGAAGACTAATTCTGTGCTCCCCTCCATAACACCATGGATGCTGGGAAGTCCTTAATCTGAGAGAGTTCTGCAGTGTTAGCTGTCTGTCATGAGTTCTTCTAAGAGGATGATGACCAAATCTGGGTTTTCCGGTTGCCGTGATAGAAGAAGACTCTTGGTCATAGGGTCAGAGAGAACAATTTTTTTATGTTTTTATTTTTTTCAGACACATGTAGAAACAATTTTTGAACATTTAAAATTCAGATTTTCTCCTTCCTTATCCTCCTCTCCACCTCCCTAAGATGGTGAATAACCTGATACACATTATACTCATACTTTCATGTAATATATATTTCCATATTGATCATATCAAGATAAAGGACACATATCACACATACAATAGAAATATCATGAACGATATACAGTGGAAGGTGGCATGTTTTGATCTGCACTCAGATTCCAGTAGTTCCTTCTTTGGATATGGAGAGTATTTTCATCATGAGTCTATTGAGGATATCTTCGAGAATTGCTTTGCTGATAATGGTTTAGTCCTTCACAGTTGATCATTGTATAATATTTCTATTATTGTATACATTGTTCTCCTGGTTCTGCTCACTTCACTTTGCATCAGTTCATATAAGCCTTTTCAGTTTTTCTGAACTCATCCTGTTCATTGTTCTTTCTGGCGTAAAAGCATCCCATTGTCACCATATACCACAACTTGTTCATCCAATCTCCAAATGATGAACAACCTCTCAGTTTTCAATTTGCCACTACAAAAAGAGCTGCTAAAAATATTTTGGTACAGTAGGTCCTTTTACTTTATAATTGATTTCTTTGGGATACAGATGTAGTAGTGGCATTGCTGGGTCAAGGGTTATGCATAGTTTTGTGACCCTTTGAGCCTGGACCATATTGCTCTCCACGATGATTGTATCAGTTCACAGTTCCACCAACAGTGTATTAGTGTCCCAATTTTCCCACATCCCCTCCAACATTTCTCATTTTCCTTTTTTTAAATTTAATTAAATTTAATTTTTTTTAAATCCTTACCTTCCTTCTTGGAGTCAATACTGTGTATTGGCTCCAAGGCAGAAGAGTGGTAAGGGCTAAGCAATGGAAGTGAAGTGACTTGCCCAGGATTACACAGCTGGGAAGTGTCTGAGGCCAGATTTCAACCGACCTCCCATCTCTAGGTCTGGTTCTCAATCCACTGAGCTACCCAGCTGCCCCCATCTCATTTTCCTTTTTGGTCATGTTGGTCAATCTGGTAGGTGTGAGGAAGTATCTCTAATTTGCATTTCTCTAATCAATAGTGATTTGGAGCATTTTTCATATGACTATGGATAGTTTTAAGTCAGAATAATTAAGAACCAATCACAGTCTTAATTGGGGGGTGGCATTTCTGAACCTTATGTAATCACTACATATAAAAAAACTGCTCTGTGTGAGGTTGTTGAATATTAGGAACCATTAACTTCTATCATTAGTAACTGCTAACCTTGCCAATAAATAGAGTAAGCTCAGACCTTTTGTGCCTCAGTTTCTTATTATTATAGATTTATTGTGACACTTTTCAGGACTCAGCTTAAATCCCAGCTAGTCTGTGAGGCCTTTCCCTAACAGCTAATGCCTTCCCCTATCAGATTGTCTTTTTTCTACTCTGTATAATCTTGTATCTATCTGTCATCTTTCCCATTAAAATATAAAAAAGCATAAGCTTTGACCCATTGATTTGTAGCTTTTGAACACACAACCAAAGGTCCTTTTCATCATAACATAGTTAGTGGAAACTGCAACCTAAAGTGGGGGCAGCTGGGTTAGCTCAGTGGATTGAGAGCCAGGCCTAGAGACGAAAGGTCCTAGGTTCAAATCTGGGCTCAGACACTTCCCAGCTGGGTGACCCTGAGCGACCCATTGCCTACTGGTTGTGGCCCTATGCTCCTAGAATGGAGTCCCAGGATAAAAAAAAAATAGTGGACCTGAATTAGTTTCTTCAGTACTTTGGAATGTTCTGAGGTGGAGCTCTAAGCCCTATATTGTTATATTTACTCCACTTTGCACCTTGCCTGGTCTCATCCCCTCCCCAGCATAAACTCTCCATCCCTAATCTCATCACGAGGCAGTTAACTCAAGCCATTTGATCTACATCACCTCCCTCTGCTATTCACTGACCCTTTGTGATCCTACTTGGGATTTTCCTAGCACAGGTATAGTTGTGGTTTGCCATTTCCTTCTCCTGATTATTTTATAAATAAACAGGACTAGGTGACTTGCCCAAGGTCACACAGCTATGATCTGAGGCCAGATTTAAACTCAGAGTTGTTTTCTTGATTCCAGGACTGGCACTCTAGCTATCTGCCCTGTGAAATGGAGAACTGATTGCCAAACTGCTCTCAAAGACTTTCTTTATAGAGGGCAGAAACTGAACTCTCAGATCACTCCACTTTACATCTAATTCTCTGCCTGGTTTCGACTCCATGGAACAATATCCACCATGCCCCAAACCCTCTGGTGTCTCACTCCCCTTTCCTACATTTGTTTTGGATTATTCTTCATGATACCATTTGTATCAAAGATTCTGGAGCAGCTTGCCATTTCCTTCTTCAGCTCATTTTACAGATGAGAAAACTGAGACAAAGAGAATTAAGTGATTTGCCTGAGTCACACTGCTTGTAAGATTTGAACTCAGAAGAGAAGTCTTCCTATCCACCATGCTACCTCATATATAGGAGGAGCTTAACAAAAAATTGATTGGATTGGACTGGGTTGAATTGAATTCAAGCCCACCAAATACCCAGAATTCAGTCTTCATTGACCAACCCCAATCCTCAGCCCCTTCTACCCAACAATGTGCCCTGATAGAAAGAGCATTAGATTAGCGATCAGAGGACCTGGGTTTGAATCCCAGCCTTCCTACTTATGTTTGGGGAGGCTCTTTTCTTCTCTGTACTCGTTTCTTTATCAGTAAAAGGAAGATAACAGACTAGATACTCTCTGAGGGCCCACTTAGCTCTATGCTCTAATGTCCCTTCAGATCCTCACCTTCAGTGTTGTATCCCCTAAAAGCCCTTTCAGCTCTGACATTCAAAAGTCAAAGCTCTTTTCTAGCTCTCACATTATGTTCTAAAACTCCTTTCAGATCTAAAGTGCCATAATGCTAAGTGAGTAATTAGTGATGATAGTAAACAGGTCAGGAATGACAGGTGTACACTGATGCTAGTGTTCCCTTCATTAATTACAATCTGTAAAATGAGCTGGAAAAGGAAATGGCAAATCACTCCAGCATCTTTGCTAAGAAAATCCCAAATGCTCTCACGAAGAGTCAGACACAGCTAAAAAACGACTGAACAACAAAGTGAGCGGGGTAGGAGCATGCATATTGGTATGCTTCTCCCTTCATTTGACAGATTAAGAGACTGAAAAAAGCCCTAAAGGGCAGTACTTCATCTAAGGTCACACAGCAAACTAATAGAATCTTGAACCTCAGGCTCCTAACTTCCAATCCAGCTCTGTATTTTAGACCAAGTTGCCTTTCTCCCTTTATGGGCAGAGGCAAAAACAGATTCAACTGTATCCTTTGGATGAATGGTATTCGATCTATTAATTTTTCCTGACCAGGAATCGAACCTAGGCTGCATCGGTAAAAGGACCAAATCCTAACCACTAGTTATCAGCCAATGATGGAGATCTAGCATCTCTGATGAGAGGACCAGTGTTCAGTGCACTACGGCGCCACCTAGTTGCCAAGTGAGGACTAGCACCTCTGTTATGAAGGCTGCCCTTTTCAAGGCTACTCATCCATCCACCTTTGGTGTCCACAGGCCACCCTACTCTCTCACCTATGGCTCCAAGAAGCTATAGCATTAGCATTGGCCACATCCTACTAAAACCCTTTTAGCAGATGAGCTAAAACAGCTTAAGGATAACCAAAATGGGCTTCAAACCTCTCAAAGATTTAAGAGGATGTCTACTCCAAGCATGCAGAGATTTCCACCACCACCACCCCCCCCAATGGAATAGAAAGATAAGAACAATTTATTCCAATGACCACGAAGGCAGCTGAAGCAGGCCCCGTGAAGTGCTTAGAGCATGGTCAGACATCAAAGATGCCATGGTCATCCACTCCATCTCAGGCTGTCACCATTCATCCTGACTTTTGTCTTGCCATTGGACTTCTATGACTCTGGAAGGGAGACTGAGGCTGATGATTTTGTGCACCTCTGCTTCACTGAAGTCCAATTCATGCACAAGTCAAGACCTCCCTGTGCTGTCATTGATCCTCTTCAAAAACAAAGAACAAACTACAATTCATCCTATCAATAATAATCATACATAGAGAGCTTTAAGGTTTATGAAACATTTTAAAAATATTTCCTCAACAATCCTAAGGATTAGGAGCTGCATTTTACAGGTGAGGAAATTGAGGCAAATAGAGGTGAAGTGACTTGCCCAGTGTCATATAGCTAGTGCCTGAAACATGATTCCACACTTCTAGGACTCTATCACCTGTACCACCTAAGCCAATCAGAAGGTTGATGGACGTCAGGCATGATTTCACCTCTCCCTTGTAGGAAAATGAATGGCAAAAAATTGTATCGATCAAAATTTAGAGCTGGGAATGGTTCATACCAGTGCCTTATAAGATAATCAAATTTGGGGGATAGAGCTAAGATGGTGGAGAAGATAAAGGGAACACGTGATTTCTACCAAATTACCATCCAAAAAGCAAAGATATAATGTCTCAAAACAAATTCTACAGCAGTATAACCCACTAAAAGACAAGGTAAAGTAATTTTTCAGTCCAAAGCAATTTAGAAGGCCAGCACCAGGGATCCAGTGCACTGGAGTGGAGGTGAAGCATAGTTCACCATGGCAGGCAAAAGCTCTTCGGTGCAACTGAAATAGCAGCCAAGGCTTCCAAAATTCACAGCCACAAAAAGGAGGTGGGGGGGGGGGTCAGATAACTGCTCAGAAGGAGATTATAGGAGTCCCTTTTCTGACTCTGAATGCAAGACTTTTGTTGTATTGCCCATACATGGAATGAGGTTGCAGTCCTGGGGTGTAAGATGCAGGGTGAAGAGGAGCACCAGCGCACACCAGTACTTGTAGCTACAGAAGAGCAGAGGACCTTGGTCACAGTTCCAGGGGGTAAAAGAGCACTTGAGGTTACTCATAGACCAGAGATAGGCTAGGAGAGTATTTAACACACCTCTCCTTATATCATACCACTTTGGAAAAGACTGAAAGCAGATAGATTCTCCAGTGTCGGCTCTGATGGCAGCTGCACAAAAAATCTGAAGCTGGAATATGGCTCCCTTCACCTCACTTACAGAGTCCAACTTTAATAGTTTTTTAAACTAAAAGAAAAGAAAAAGGGAGGAAAATGAGCAAACCACACACAAAAAAGAAACTCAACCTAGAAAGTTATTTTGGTGAAAGAGTAGACTCAAATTTAGAAGAAGACAACAAAGTCAATACTGCTACATCCAAAACCTGCAGAAAAATAATATCAATTGCTCTGAACCTCAGAAAGAATTAATGAAGGAGCTAAAAAAGTATTTAAAAAGAGGCGGGTGGTCCTAGGTTCAAATCTGGCCTCAGGCACTTCCCAGCTGTGTGACCCTGGGCAAGTCACTTGACCCCCATTGCCTACCCTTATCACTCTTCTGCCTTGGAGCCAATACACAGTATTGACTCCAAGATGGAAGGTAAGGGTTTAAAAAAAACTATTTAAAAATCAGAGAGGTAAAAAAAATGGGAAAAGAAATGAGAGTGATACAGGAACATCATGAAAAAGGAGTCAACAGCTTGGTAAAAGAGGCACAAAAAATACTGAGGAAATTAATATCTTAAAAAACAGAAAAGGCCAGTTGTTAAAAGAGGCCCAAAAATCCTAAGAAGAAAAGAACTTCTCAAAAAGCAGAATTGGCCAAATGGAAGAAAACAGACAAAAATGCACTGAAGAGAAAAACTTGAACTCTACAAAGTATAATTGGCCAAATAGAAAAGGCTGTACAAAAGCTTACTCAAGAAGATAAGGCCTTAAAAATTAGAATTAGGCAAGTGGAAGCTAATGATTCCATGAGACATCAAGAAACAATCAAACAAAGGCAAAAGAATGAAAAAATAGAAAATGCGAAATATCTTATGGGAAAAACAACAGACCTGGAAAATAAATCCAGGAGAAATCATTTAAGAATTTTTGGACTACCTGAAAGTCATGGTCATAAAAAGAATTTAGACATCATCTTTCATGAAACCATCAAAGAAAACTTCCCTGAAATTCTAAAACTAGAGGACAAAATAGAAACGGGAAGAATCCAACAATCACCTCCTGAAAGAGTTCTCAAAAGAATAACTTTGAGGAATATTATAGCTAAATCCCAAAACTCCTAGGTCAAGGAGAAAATATTGCAAGCAACCAAAAAGAAACAATTCAATAAAGTGGAACCACAGTCAGGATAACACAAGATTTTGCAGCTTCTACAATAAAGGACCGTAGGGCCTGGAATATGATATTCCAGAGGGCAAAGAAGCTAGGACTTTAACCAATGATCATTTACCCTGCAAAACTGGGAATAATACTTCAGGGGGGAAAATGAGTATTCAATGAAATAGAGGACTTCCAAACATTCCTGATGAAAAGACCAGAGAAAAATGGAGAATTTGATTCTCAAATACAAGACTCGAGAAAATTACAAAAAGGTAAACAGGAAAGAGAAATTGAAAGACATTCAACAAAGTTGAACTATGTACATTCCTTCCTGGGGAGATGATTCTTATAATGCCAAAGAACTTTGTCATTATTAGGGCAGTTAGAAGAGTATACGTAGATAGAATGCGAGGGTGTGAGTTGAATATGGTAGGATATAAAAATTTTAAGGCAGTAGAAACAGGAATGCATTGGGAAGGGGTGGGGAGGGAAAATAGAATGGCGTAATTACTGCACATGAAAGAGCATTCACAATGGAGGGGGAAATGAAGGAGGTGAGGAGGAGACTATGAGAACCTTCTTCTCATCAGAATTGGTTCAATGAGGGAAGAATATACATAATCAATTGGGTATAGAAAGCTATCTTACCCTATGGGAAAATAGGAGGGGGAGGGGATAAGAGGAGGGGTCTGGGGCTGATAGAAAAGAGGCCAAATTGGGTGAGGTAAAGGTCAGAAATTAAAGAGGGGTAAATAGTATGGAAAGTAATACAGTGATCCATCACCTATTGCAGGAGTTACGTTCTAGAGATCCCTGTGATAGGTGAAAATCTGTGAAGTAAAGTGGCATTATACTTATTTTATTATTTATATATATTTTAAGGCTTTATAAACCCTTCCCACTCTCCTTTAACCTTCTCCACATTTTTTATCAACCTTTCCCACATTCTTATAAACACTGAGCCAATCACCATCCAGGATACAGAACATAGACCTGTGGTTAGTCACCTTTTATTCCATCAGCCAATACAGAAATACCCACTTTGCCCTCAGCTGTGTACCATCTCACATTGGAAAACCTGCACAAGCAGTAGTGGCCTATATCCTGTATTTCTATTGTGTACAGTATGGTATTCCTCTGCAAAATTCCACAATATAGCAAAAACTCCATGATACAGAATTAGATTTTTTTTAAATCTGTGATATAGTGAAACCACAATAAATGAACCACAATATAGTGAAGGACAGCTATACACAGTAATTATAATGGTGTGCATTTTTTTACAAAACTCTCTAATAAAGGCTTAATTTCTCAAATACATAGAAACATGAGTTGAATATATAAGAATACAAGTCATTCCCCAACTGATAAATGGTCAAGCAATACAAATAGGCAGTTCTCAAACAAAGTAATTAAAGCTCTATATAGTCATGCAAAAAATGCTCTAAATCACTATTAATTAGAGAAGTACAAATTGAAACAATTCTGAGATACCACCTCACACTTATTAGATTGGCTATTATGATTGAAAAGAAAAATTACAAAACTTGAAGGGAATGTGGGAAAGCTGGGACACAAATGCATGGTTGAGGGAGTTGTGAACTGATTCAATCATTCAGAAGAGCAATTTGGAACTATACCCAAAGGACTATAAAACAGTAAATACCCTTTGATCCAGAAACAATATTAGATTTCTGTCCCAAAGAGCTACAAACTAAAAAAAAAGAAAAGAAAAGAAAAAGAAAAAAGAAGAAGAAAAAGAAGGACTTCCTTGTACAAAAATATTTAAATCAGTTCTTTTTAGGGAAGCAAAGATTTGAAAAGTGAGGGTATACCATGGGGGAATGGCTAAGTTATACATATGTTTGTAATGGAATACTATCATACTATAAGAATGACAAGCAGGAAGAGCTCAGAAAAACCTGGAAAGACTTAGATCAGTGATTCCCAAAGTGGGCACTACCGCCCCCTGGTGGGTGCTGCAGCAATCCAGAGGAGCGGTGATGGCCACAGGTGCATTTATCTTTCCTATTAATTGCTATTAACATTTTTAAAAAATTAATTTCCAGGGAGATAAGTAATTTTTTTCTGGAAAGGGGGCGGTAGGCCAAAAAAGTTTGGGAACCACTGACTTAGATGAACTGAAGTCGAGTGAAATAAGCAGAACCAGAAGAACACTGTACATAGTGACAGGAATACTTTTCAATGAACAACTGTGAATAACAGCTATTCTCAACAATACAATGATCCAGAACCATTCCAAAGGACTCACGATAAAAATTGCCATCTGCTTCCAGGGAAAAAGAACTGAGTCTGAATCCAGACCAAAGCAAAGTTTTTTCACTTAATTTTTTTTTTCTATTTGAGTTTTCTTCCACAAAAAGGATTAATATGGAAAGATATTTTACATGATTGCACATGCAAAATCTATATGAGATTGCTTACCATCTCAAGGATATGGGGGTGGGAGGAAAGGAATGAGAGAGAGAATCTGAGACTCTATAATATAGAGTCTATATTTTTTAAAAAATGTTAGAAACTGTTTTTAGATGGAACAAAATAAATGAAATGAAATGAAAACTAAATTAAACTAAATTCCTGGCCCATTCCAGACCACACAAAATCACAGAATCCTAGGAATTATATAGTCCAAATATTTCTGAACAGGAATCCTCAGCAATCTGCCCTATCTAATCTTGTTTGTACCTGTTGTTCCCATGTTCCTCACTCCATTAGAATACACTTATTAAGAGAAGTGACTGCTTTGGTTTGGTTTTTGCCTTCTCTATCTCTGGACCTAACACTATACGAGGCACACTTGATAAATGCTTCTTGACTTGTTGACCTCTTTCTCCTACAATTCTTTGGGTTGGTGTCATTCTTGAACATAATGTTCATCTATCATTTTATCCAAGTTGTTTAGTTCAATTAGGCAAATGTTTATTAGGAGCCTACTTTGAGGGACAGCTAGGTGGCACAGTGGATGGAGAGGCAGGCTGAGAGACTGGAGGTCTTACATTGAAATATGGCCTCAGATAGTTCCTAGAAGTATGACCCTGGGCAAGTCATTTAACCCACATTGCTTAGTCCTTACCTCTATTGGTAAGTGCTATTATCATCTGCCTTGGAACCAATACACAGTATTGATTTTAAGATGGAAGGTAAGGGTTTTAAAAAAAAGCCTATTCTATAGGGGCAGCTAGGTGGCTCAGTGGATGAAGAGCCAGGTCTGAAAATGGGAGTTCCTGGGTTCAAATTTGACTTTAGACACTTCTTAGCTGTGTGACCCTGGGCAAGTCACACGACACCCATTGCTTAGTCCTTTCTGTTCTTCGGTCTTGGAACCAATACACGGTATTGATTCTAAAATAGAAGGTAAGAGTTTTAAAAAGAAAAAATATATACTCTATGTTAGACACTGGAAATACAGTGTCAAAAATGGAATAAACTGTCTCTGCACCCAGTGGGTTACATTATATTGGGGGATACAATATGTTTGCAAAGAAGAAAACATTAATAATTTGGTAGGAAGGAAGGAGGCTGACAACTGAGGGAATCAATCATGAAGAACTTCCCATAGACAAAAGAGTTTCTAACAGGCAGAGGTGAGGAGGGAGGGCATTCCAGACCTAGGGTCTACAAAGGCATGGTGATTAGAAATGAAATGTTGTAGTCAAGGAACAGCAGGCCGACCCCTTGACTAGAATGCCAGGAGAAGTAAAGTATAGTAACAAATTGGGAGATAAATTGGAAAGGGCTTTCAGTCCCAGACATAGTAATTTGAATTTTACTAGATGCAATAGAGAGGTGTCTTCTCGTAGGGTTTTCTTGTAGCACAGATAGGGTCAGTTCTGTTCTTTAGGATTAACAATTTGGTAGGTGCCATATTAGAGAGGAGAGAAACTGAAGACAGGAAGACCAATTAAGAGGTTATAGTAATAATTTTGTTGAGAGATGACGAGGGCCTGAGCTAGAGTGATAACCATGTGAGTTGAGTGAGAAAGATGGATAGAAGAGATATAGGACATGTTAAACAGAGCTAGGTCAATCACAGGTCCTGGACACCCTCCACAGGGATTTTGTGAGACTCTGATGAGATAATATATGTAAAGTGCTTTGCAGTGCTCCATCAATGTCTGTTATTACTGGGGTAGGCAGGATGATTAGAGGAAGCCCTGATTTTCTGCTGTGGATTTTGACATGTGCCCTGGTCTCTTGTTGAGAGGCATACGCTTTCCTGGGGTACCTAATCAATTCCTGATTGGTCCCCATGAAGTGCTGGGTCAAAGATGATTGAGAACTGAGGACTGATTCTAGGGAAAACCGTGACAATGGTTCCATCCACTGTCTTTGTGACAATCCAGCTGGGGACTTTTTTCCATTACTTTTGGACTTTCATCAAGGGCCAGGGACTGAGGAGAGGGGATTTCTCTTCTCTTCCCCCAAAATAAAACCCCCATGAGGCAAAAGAGGCAAGAGACTTGCTTGAGGGATTCATGACAATGGAGCTCCGTCTATGCATATGTCCGCTAACACAGTATTCTCCTCACTGAAAACAGGGACTGGGTCTCACCAATCTTTGTGTGTTCCATTGCCTAGCACACAGTGATGACCTTGTTTTATGAAACCCCCAAATTTACCTTTGTCCCTTGGGAACTTGCTTTCAGGGAAGTCACAGACTGACGCTTGTCTTAGACTGAACAATAAATCTTAATGTACCCAGTGATCTTAGCCTAGATAGAATTATTAGATATAATCATAAATACCCTTTTGTCTTGGAAGTTTCTCCAACTATTGATCCAACCATTCTGGATGGTAATTTGGAACTATGCCCAAAGGGTGCTAAAAGACTGCCTGCCCTTTGATCCAGCTATACCACTGCTGGGTTTATACTCCAAAGAGATCATAAGGAAAAAAACTTGTACAAATATATCTATAGCCACACTCTTTATGGTGGCAAAAAAGTTGGAAAATGAGGGGATGTCCTTCAATTGGGGAATGGCTGAACAAACCATAGCATTTGTTGGTGATGGAGTACTATTGTGCTCAAAGGAATAATGAACTGGAGGAATTCCATGTGACCTGGAAAGACCTCCAGGAACTGATGCAGAGTGAAAGGAGCAGAACCAGGAGAACATTGTACACAGAGACTGATACACTGTGGTAAAATGGAATGTAATGGACTTCTCTATGAAGCAGCAATGCAATGACCCAGGACAATCCAGAGGAATTTATGAGAAAGAACACTGTCCACATCCAGAGAAAGAACTGTGGTAGCAAAAACAGAAGAAAAACAACTGCTTGATCACATGGGTTGATGGGGATATAATTGGGGATGCAGACTCTAAGCAATCACCCTTGTGCAAATATCAATAGGTCTTGATCATGATTTTACATGATTTACATGATTACACATGTAAAACCCAGTGGAATTGTGTATTGGCTATGGAAGGGGGTTAGGGAGAGGGGAGGGAAAGAACTCATGCTGTAACCATATAAAAATATAAAAATATTCAAAATTAATTAAATAAAGATTTCCAAATTCAAAATAATAAAATAAAAAGAAGTTTCTCCCACTGTATCTAGCCCCTGACTGGAATCCTCCTTCCCTTGTCTTCCCTTGTAAGCCAGTCAATTGTCCTTCCTTTCTTTTATTCCCCAAAGGGTATATAAGACCCCAAGTTCCTCATCTCATTGGAAAATTCCTTTCCAGGTGCATTTTCCCTGAGACAATGTTCCTAGAGTCCCAGAGCTTGTCTCTGTATTTTGCGCATGACTCTGTGTGGTGGCCATCAAAGCATTGTCTTCCTCGTCCTGATTAAAGACATGTTCCTTCTAATTACTTTGGTGGTTCTCTGTTTTTCAAGATTGACAAAAGGAAGCATTTAATTAATGTCCATGGAGTCAACTGTTCTCACCTAATCAATAAATCTATTTACATTTACATAAATGGGAAATTCAAAATTTCTAGATCCCCAGAATTCAAAGCAACCTCAGAGGCCATCTACCTAATTCCACTTAGCTGAGAATCCCCTCTCCAACATCCCCTTAAAAGTGGCCACACTGCCTTTTCCTGAAGACCCCCCAGACAAGGAAAATGAACTACAACATACCTGGTTTTATTGTACTTAGCTTTATTGCACTTCACAGATATAGTATTTTTTTACAAATTGCAGGTTTGTAGCAAACCTGTAATATGCAAGTCTATTGACACCATTTCCCCAACATTATGTGCTCCCATTTTGTTTGTGTCATATTTTGGTAATTCTCAAAATATTTCAAATTTTTCCATTATTCTTATGGTGATCTGTGGTCAATGACTTTTTTTTAAACCCTTACCTCTTGGAGCCAATACTGTGTATTGCCTACCCTTACCACTCTTCTGCCTTCCAAGGCAGTGGTAAGGGTAGACAATGGGGGTCAAGTGACTTGCCCAGGGTCACATAGCTGGGAAGTATCTGAGGCCAGATTTGAACCTAAGACCTCCCATCTCTAGGCCTGGCTCTCAATCTACTGAGCTACCCAGCTGGTCCCTGGTCAATGATTTTTGATGTTACTATTATAATTGTTTCAGGGCCTCAAGAATCCTGCCCACTGGAGATGACCAATCTGATCAAGTGTGTGTGTTCTGACTATTCCACCAACTGGCCATTCCTTGTCTCTCTCCATCTCCTTGGGCCTCCCTATTCCCTGAGATACAACAATATTGAAATTGAGCCAATTAATAACCCTACAATGGTCTCCAAGTATTCAAGTGAAAGGAAGACTCAATCAATGGGGTAAACTTCATTGATTTCTTATTTTTAAAAATTGCTACAGTCATCCCAGCCTTCAACAACCAGCACCCTGATCAGTCAGCAGCCACCAACATCAAGGCAAGACCCTCCACCAGCAAAAAGAAAAGACTCTAAAAGCTCAGATGATGATTAGCATTTTTGGACAATAAAGTGTTTTAAATTAAGTTCTGCACATTGTTGGGTGGGGTTAGACATAATACTATCATCACACACTGAATAGGCTATAGGTATAATGAAAGCATAACTTTTATATGCGATGGGAAACAAAAAAATTTATTGCGATATTTGCTTTATTGTGCTGGTCTGGAATGGAATCCAAAATATCTCCAAGGTATGCCTGTACCTCTCCCTTGGCAGCCAGGACCCTTTGGGATAACTCTCATTGTTAGGAAGCTTTTCCTTATGTCAAGCCTAAATCTGTGTCTCTGTAACTTCCTCCCACTCTTCCTGGTTGGACCCTCTGGGGCCAAGCAGAAAAAAATCATTTCCCTTTAGTGCCTTCGAATTTTCTTGATGGATGCAAGATAAATCACTTCATCTTTGGCCCTGGAGGGACTGAAAAGTTGCCTGCACAGCCCATCTCTCTGCTCAGCCACCGAGTAGGTGTGCTTGCTTGGCCCTGTCTTGGAGAACTCAGCTTTGACAGCCTACATGTTGCTTTATTTAATTTGTGCTAAATTGGTGGTTGTGCTGGTTCTCTTTGTGATTGCTCTTAAATTGGGCCAAGACGTAGAGTTGGGTTGCAGATGGCACAGGAGATGCATTCAGTATCTCTTTCATCAGCATCACAGGATCATAGATTTAGAGATGGTTACAATCACTCATTTTACAGAAAAGGAAACTGAGGACCAGACAGAGTAAGTGCTCAGCCAGGCTCATATAAGTAGTAAGTGGTGCCATATTTTAAGGACATTGATAAGATGGAGCACATCCAGAGAAGACAATAGGAATGACAAAGGGTCTAAGGTTGATGATACTAAATCTGCCATAAAGGAATCATTACTGGTCCCAGGGCACTGGGGCACTGTGCCCTCTCTCTTCTATACCAGAGGACCCCTCTGGTCTGGAATAAGTTCAATCCTGAAGGAGCCTGCCCTCTAATGAAAGGAGAGATAGGCAACTTTTCCTCTTAGTTTCTTGGTTAATAACTCCCCCAACCTAGCAACCCAAGGACAAATTATTTAAAATCTAGGATATGGCTCAGCTAGGTCTCCTCAAAGTAGAGAGTAAAAAGGACTTCATCATTCAATAGGAATCAGGCATGGAACAATTATTTCCTACAGAAGAAAGACATGTTAAAAGACAACAGATTCATAGAGTTTATTGACAGAACAACTTAAGAAAAGATTTAGTGACTTAACTTGCAACAATTGGTTCATTCTCCTTGGAAATGAATACTTAAAACTCATCAGAGCTTAAAGGATTTAGCAATTCTCCTGAATAAACATTTAAAATCTCTCCTAATTTCTGTACTTTTCCCCTTAAACTCTATGTCTTCTAGCAAGCCAGGTTAGCATTTGGACCCATTCTCTTGTTCATGATCATTTCCCCCAAGAAGACTGGAGTATGGAACTTCATGCCCCCACTCTGCTCCTACCCAAAGGACCTGGGACCTCTGAACCTCTTGACCTCACCAAGTCACCTCTGAGCCTAGGCATAGTCATCTTGGGAGAGACAGTCATTCATAAGATCAGGAAAAAAGACACGCCACCCCAGGTTCACCCTTGCCCAGAAAGGACTTGTGTTTAATCTGTAATGTGTTCACATGCACATGGTAGCCCGGGTGGGAGAGAGGACAAGTGATCCCTCTCTCACCCTACGTGAAATAGTACTGACATGAACCAAAGCCAGAAGGGTCAAGACTGGTGAGGCTGAGGTCCCTCACTTTTAAACATTCACTGAGTCGTCCACTCTCCTCTCACTGACCAATGGTGGGATTGCCACAAAGTTTCCTCAACACTGAGTCACCAGTAACTGGAAGAAGCCAATGGCTCTTTATCTCAAAGTACCAATCCCTCAGAGGGCTTAGCCATGCATGTGTGACTGGCTAGAAGCAGGCAGGAAACTCTGCACATGCTCTATACATCCCCAATCACATAAGATCTTGATTATTTTTTTTTTAAACTCTTACCTTCCATCTTGGAGTCAATACTGTGTATTGGCTCCAAGGCAGAAGAGTGGTGAGGGTAGACAATGGGGGTCAAGTGACTTGTCCAGGGTCACACAGCTAGGAAGTATCTGAGGTCAGATTTGAACCCAGGATCTCCCGTCTCTGAACCTGGTTTTCAATCCTCTCTACCATTGACCACTATTTTTAAAAAATGTTTAAACTCTTACCTTCTGCCTTAGAATCAATCCTAAGTATTGGCTCCAAGGTAGAAGTGTGCTATGGGTAGGCAATGGGGGTCAAGTGACTTGCCCAGGGTCACACAGCTGGGAAGTATCTGAGGCCAGATTTGAACATAGGACCTCCAGGGTCTAAGCCTGGCCCTCAATCCACTGAGCCACCCAGCTGCCCAAGATCTTGATTAAAGAAGCAGGGATGTTCAGCTTTGAGTAAAGAAAACTTCAGAGGAGTGTGATAGCTACCTTGTTGAATCTTAAAGCACTACTGTTATTATTATCGAGTGCTTTATAAATATTAAATTGCTATATAAATGTCAATTATTGCTGTTCTGGTGATGATCAGTCAAATTCTAATGTTTCTTGGGATAAACCTCAGTGGGGGGGGGGGGTTGAGCTAAAGAAATCATTATTGAGAAATGACAAAGATTAAAGCTCTTCCTGAGAGCCCAGGGCTATGATTCTAAGCCACTAGTTACAAATAAAATACAAAAAAGATTGCTAGAGATAATTTCCAGTCCCTTCTAGCTCTAAGATGGCCAGATTCCTGGACAAGACTTTTTTGGATTTAAGTGATCAAGTCTCTGAATAGTATTTTTTGTTTTCTTTTGTTTTGTTTTAAATTCACCTTTGTAAACCACCAGCTGCCTCTCTGATTCAATAACTAAAAATAGCCAGTAGCAGGATTCAGTGGGGCTGGGGTGAGCAGCCCTAAAGAAGGCCAGAGGCATTTTAAAATTATAAATGCTGTTTAAAGGACCAAAACATGCATTATAGGGACAGAGGGCAGGAACCTCATTAGAAGCTGATTTAGAGGGAGATGAAAATTGTTGGGCGAGTCTGTTGACCCTTCCTTCCACAATCCAAAGGGTAGGCTCCCACAGCAAGAATCCCATCTTACAAATTATCATGTCCCTACATGTCTAAAGCTCAGAAGAAATTAGTCAAAGGCATTCTAAAATAACTCCACTAAACTCTACCTCCTCTTAAAACACACACACACACACAAACACACACACACACAAGGATTTTTGTGGGAGTTAGTGGGTAAATTTCTATTTCTATACAGTATCCACTTATGTCAGGTATTAAGATTTACACAACTATCTCATATGATCCAATTTCTCTGGGTCTCAGTTTCCCCATCTGTAAAATGAAGTTAAACTAGATTTCTTCTAAGGTCCCTTCCAGTTCAAAACATATGACCCTATGTGTGACCTTAGACAAGTCCTTGGGTCTATTTCCTCAAATATAAAATGAGAGTTGGATTAGCTGGTCTCTAAGGTCCTTCTAAGGACACTATGGATCTCATAATAACTCTACAAGGCAAATAGGACAGGAATAATTAATATAATTAGTTCACTTTTCTGTATCTATATTGTCTCTTCCCTTCCCCCAATGGAACGTCATCTTCTTGAGGGTAGGGACTATTTCATTTTTATCTTGGTATACCCAGCAATTAGCATGGTGCAATAGATTGATAGATTAAAATGCTTGTAGGAATATTCATAACCCCCAAATGGCATCATGAAGAGTTGGCTGAGAAAGAAACAACTGAGCAACAAATCAGAAATGATCAATAGTTAAATAAATAGATCGATAGAAGAACTCAGAGAAATGAAAATTCCTCATTTTGCTTTTGTTGCCTGTGCCAAGGAGGATGCCCCTTGGATTAGAAAAGTCAGAATGAAAATGGTAAATGAGTAGTTGGTACCCAGAATAAGTAAGGAGGCAATAATAAAATCATTTTGATTCAAGTCACTTAGTTCAGAAGCTAAGTGGATAAATGGAATCTCCTCCTTGGGCTAAAAAGCTGTCATCATTAGGGGAAGTATGACTAAATGTTTGTTTGTCTGAAAAAGATCTAGGGGTTTTGTGGACCACCAGCTCAGTTTGAGTTAATACTGTGACAGTGTGACATGGCGACCACGAAAATTTCTATGATCTTAAGCTGCTTTAAGAGAGGCACAGAGTCCAGAAAGAAAGAAGTGATAGTCATGCTGTGTTCAGGCCTGGTCCAACTACATCTGAAATATTCTTTTCAGTTCTGAGTGCCATAGTTTAGGGCATTGGTAAGCTGGAGATGACAAGTGGAGGGTAACCAGGGTAGTAAAAGGCCATGAATTCATGCTCAGGGTATAGCCATATAAGGATCACTTGAAGAAACAGAGGATGAGTTTAGAGAAGAAAAAACTAAGGGGTCTTGTGCCAGCTCTCTTCAAGGACTTAGAAAGGTTCCATGTGAAAGAAGAATTAGACTGGTCCTGTTTGGCTACACAGTGCAGAAAAATAGGTGAAAGTTTCATAAAGACAAATACAGTCTTCCTATCAGTAAAACTTCCTAAGGACTGTTCTTTTGTTCAAGAGCATCTGACTCTATTGGGATTTCCTTGTCAGAGATCTGGAGTAGTTTGTCATTTCCTTCCCCAGCTCATTTTACAGATGAGGAAACTGAGGTAAACAGGATTGAGTGACTTGCCCAGGATCACACAACTAGTAAGTGTCTGAGGCTAGATTTGAATCCAGATATTCCGGACTCCAGATCTTCCTACCCCTGCACTGCCTGGCAACCTCCTAAGTACTGAAGCCCTTCAAAAGAAGAAATGAACTAAGGAGTGTTGTTAAAAGGATTTTATTTAGTTTACTATATTTCACTAAGAGCAAGAAAAAAAATCTTGCAACAACATTATATACACATTATTACATTATTTACATATAACAAGAGTTTATGGCTTTCCCCTTGGCTGACCATCTTTTTGGGAAAGGCAGACTGAGTCTTTGGGGCTATTATAAAGGGATTCCTATTCAGGAAAAGGCTAGACTAGATGACTCCCTATTCGGAGAGTCTAGAAAATTAAAATAATTCTGCAGAGCCCCCTCCTACCCTTTAGATTGGCAAAGATACTGAAAGAGACTCTAAATTAATGCTAGGGGAGCTGTGAAGAAGTCAATATGTTGCTGGTGGGGTTCTGAATTGTCATCATCTTTTTGCCAAGCAATCTAGTCGATATTCAAAGAAGTTACCAATTTCTTCATATCCTTTGACCTACTGATCCCACTGCAGAGTCTATACCCAGAGGATGTGCTAGAAGAGGAAGGCTAAGACCTAATTGCACAAAAATAGTCAGAGTAGCTTTATTACAAATAGCAAAAAGCTGCAAATAGCCCAAATTTCCAGTGACAAGGGAACAGCTAGACAAATTGTGTTATGTGAGCATAATGGAATATTATTGTACTATAAGAAGTGATAAATATGTAGACTGGAAAGCAATATTGTACGACTTGGGTAAGCAATGTAGAGGGGAGAAAGCAAAATCGGAACAAACATACAAATACTCATTCTTATTATGGGAGCAATGATGATGACGATGATGATAAAAATACTGACAATAATGGAGACCATTTAGGTTCATGGAATCCTTACCCCAACTCCCACTCTTACAGGTGAGTTGGGGCCCAGAGCAAAGACAGGAAACATTTCCCCCCTCAGGGCTTTAGGAGTATCCTTAGGGTATTTATGGGGTTCTTTTAACAAAATTAATTTGATTCCTCATTCTGGTATATTCTTTCCAACATCAATCACCAATGATTATTGCAACAATTTCATTTAACTGATAACATTAATTAGCTTCTTAAAAGGGTTATTTACTGAGAAGACATAGCAAGAACATTTCCTTCCAATGACACATCATCATATCTTTCTGGAAGCAAGCTTCCTACTATCTTCCCCATGGGCTCACAGCATGCAGAGGATGCAATACCATTGGCCAGGCCCCTATTTACACATGATAATAGCAATGAAATATGGGGCAGGGGGGAATGCACAGAAGAAAAATGGTTTAGAATTAATCAATCAGACAGCATGTATTAAACATCTACTATGTGCTAAGTGTTGGGGTATATGAAGGCAAAAATGAAACAGTTCTTGCATTCAAGAAGCTCATATTCAAAAGGGTGAGATAATATGAAGAGATAAGTAGATGAATGGCTAGAGATAAATATAGATATAAACAAAGACATAGACATAGACATAGACATAGACATAGACATAGACATAGACATAGACATAGACATAGACATAGACATAGAGACCATGTTTGTCTCAATTCCTTCATCTATAAAATGAACCAGAGAAGGAAATGGCAAACCACTCTATTATCTTTGCCAAGAAAACCTCAAATGGGGTTACAAAGAGTAGGACACAACTGAAACAAGTGAACATCAACATAAATATAGCTATAGAATTAGATATAGTAAAGCAGACCCAAGGTAATCTTGAATGGAAAAGCACCAGAGGATGGAAGAGTGGGAAGGGGAACCAGTAAAGGCTTCCTGCAGAAAAAACTTCAGTATCTCCTTTTTACTTATACAATCAAATACAAGCTTGCCTCTTTAATGAGCACCCAACTCAGATACTTAGAAGTTGTGTGACTACAGGTAAGTCATTTTACCTTTGTTTGCCTTGATTT
This sequence comes from Gracilinanus agilis, assembly GCF_016433145.1. NCBI lineage: Eukaryota > Metazoa > Chordata > Mammalia > Didelphimorphia > Didelphidae > Gracilinanus > Gracilinanus agilis. The sequence continues at coordinate 767,022,851 of NC_058130.1, forward strand.
CCTCATCTGCTAAATGAGGATAATAATTTCGATTACCTCCCAGGGTTGGTGTGAAGATCAAATGGGATAATATCTGTAAAGTGCTTTACACAGTGGCTAGCACACAATAGACACTATATGTTTGCAATGAGGAGGAAGAGAAGGACGCTTAAAGTCCTTTGAAAGGTAGCTCCAGCCTACCTCTCCAGACTTACCACCTATCTCTCCTTTTCTTCTTTAACCAAGAGGACACTTGCTTAATGTTCCTCTCCTCTGCATGCCTCTGTGGGTTTCATCTCCCCAATCCTCGTATGCTTTCCCTCCTTATCTCAACCCTTTAGAACCTATTATTGTTCAGGAATATCTGATTCTTCATGAACCCACTTGGGATTTCCTTGGCAAAGATACGGGAGTGGTCTACCATTTCCTTCAGTTCATTTTACAGATGAGGAAACTGAGGCAAACAGGTTAGATGACTTGCCCAGGGTCACACCACTAGTAAGTGTCTGAGGTTGGATTTGAACTCAGAAAGATGAGTTTTCCTGATCTGAGGCCTATACTCTATTTATGTAATCTAGCTAACCTAAACTTCCTTTAAAACTCAACTCAACTTTACTTCCTCCATAATGCCTTTCTTCTAGCTGCTAGCAATACCCTATCTCCCAAAAAATTAGATACTTTGCATCTACTTATTTGTATACATATTGTTTTCTCCCATAAAGTATAATCTCCTTGAGAGAAAAGGTTATTTGTTTTTTGTCTTTGTAACCCCAATGTTTAGCACAGCATTTGACACATAATATAAACTTGATACATGCCTTTTGATTGACTGAATGTTTTTATCCTCCCATAAATCTCCCACAAGGGAGATTTGCTAGGGACCTTCCTCTTAATCTTGAACTTTAAAAAATTTTATAACTACATTTTAATAAATTTTATTTCCTTTGCATTTTATTTTATGCATTAAAAAATACTTTTTCTGAGAGCGGGTCCCAATGTTTTCCCAGTCTACCAAAGAGGTCCATGCCACCAAAGGAAAAATAAAGAATCTCTTGGTTATGGGGGTGTCCACTGGCTATTTCATACTCTTGCCAGATGGCTGGCCCATTTCCTTCCCTCGTCTTGCACGTCTCTGATGATATCCTCTATGACATTTGTCCTACACACAATTGATAATACGCCACGGCCCACTCACACCCACCATGTGCTTTTCCATCGCCCTTGAGTGACACTCTAAGAAGAGAAGTAGGTAGATACGATCCCTACCTGCACTCAAGACCGTCTCAAGTCCTTAATCATGCAACCAACTATGGAACATAAAGGCATTGCTTGATTTGCTAGCAGGTTTCTTACTGACAGTAGTCAAAACAAGAATGAGTTTTGCTCCTTTCCAACTTAAGAAGTACTGCATTCGTGATTCAGTTCCAGAGATTAAGATCGCCTACCTTCCTATGGTTAACTCTCACTTCGATTCCTTCTAGTCCAATGATCCAGTTTGTAGAATTATCTGATCCTAGGCCTTTGGCCTTTTCTCCTGTGCCCCCCTGCTATCCATGTTGTTGTCATTGGTTCCTCAGAGGGAACTCTAAGAGAAAATGGTAAGAGTAAGGGAAAGAAATAGGAATTAACTCTGGTGCCAACTTTTCCCCCACTGTATCATATTGCTTCTCTTTTAGACATGTATCCACAAAGCTGACCAAGTTGAATGACTGAATAATATATTGGGGAAAGGAGAAGTATTTATTAAATGTTAACTCTATGCCAGTCACTCTGCTAAGTATTAGGGATACAAATACTAATGGGGATACAAATAAATCCTTGCCCTCAAAAAGCTTATAGTCTAACAAGGAAAGATAATATTGTTGTTCTTTCGTTTTTCAAAGAGGACTAATGGCAACACTCATGGGGTAATGATTTGACTTGTGAGTAAATTGAATTTAAATGAAGCAGAGTTACACAAAGTCTTCAGTCTTACTTTTGATTCCAGAGTCATGAAGTCCAGTGGCAAGGCAAAAGTCAGGATGACTGGCAATGGTCCAGAATGCAGCGGATGGCCTTGGCATCTTCAATGCCTTACCAGGCTCAAGGTGCTCCACAGTGCTTGCTTTTAGCCACCTTCATGGCCTTTGGTACAATTTGTCCTCATCTGTCCATTCCATTGAGTGAAGTCATCACATGCTCGGAGTAGACATCCCCTTAATTCACTGACCAGATCGGAGACCTGTTGGTTACCCTTCCCACCTGGTTTAGCCCATCTACTAAGATGGTTTTGCCAAGGAGTAGCCACTACATATGCTACAGCTCCTTGAAGCCATAGATCAGAGTTAGGTAAAAGGTAGAAGTGCAGCCTTGAAAAAGGCTCGGCAAGCCCTCGCACCAAAGGAGCTAGTCTTCCCTGGGCAGTTAGGTGGCACCATAGTGCACAGAGCACTTGCCCTCTCCCTAGACATGCTAGTCCTCCCTGAATACCCCATACACCCCACACAAGGGAAGATAATATATATAAGGGAGCAGTGACCAGGGAAAGTGCTTTGGGAAGGTTTGGATGGTAAAGGTAGTCAAAAGACAATTGACATGTCCATTCCATGAATGATAGCATTAATTGGAATATTGTTCCCAGGGCTGGAGGACAAGGCTGCAAAGACTATGAGAGAGTGAGACTGTGGTGAATCTGGTTTGGGCTAGCTATGGAAACTCTCTCCAGTTAAGGTCTTTTGATCGTTACAAAGGTCATAATCAGGATAGATCTAATGATCAGGAGCATCAAAAGTCAGAAGAAGAGAGGAGCATCTGGTAGAAGGTTTTGTAGGAAAGTGTAAGGAACCTATGCAACTCTCAATACCATGTACCTCCAAGAAACTCCATCCCAACCCAGAAGTGGAATACGTCCATCTCAGTAGAATAAGACTACAACTCCTGGTCATCTTTTCTGAAAGATGGCAGGGAATAGATAGTTGTACAGCTAGGATGGACAACCCGGACACTACCCTCCCCATCCCTCAATTGATAAAGAGGTGATATCAAATCCTCCAATTCAGAGTCACAGTACTTAAATTGGGATCCTAGTGACTAGCTATGTGACCTTGGACAAAACATTTAATTACTGTAGACATCAGTTTTCTTATGTACAAAATGCCTTGGTTGGATTAGATAGCTATGAGGTTCCTCCAGATGTTTCTATAGTGCTTTGATCCCATAGGTCACTTAATCTCCCTCAACCTCAGTTTCCTCCTCTGTAAAATGAAGGGGTTGGACCAGATACCCTCTTCCAACCCTGGATTTATGGCCCTATAATCTGTACCTGTGAATTTCCCTCTTAACTTATGTTCTGGATGGATAGAAGGAGTTCCCTCATCAGAAAATGGATCCACTGACATATTTTCCCTAAAAAATAATGACTCCATCTTCTACATCTCATCACCACTTCTCAGGCCATTGATTACAGAGAACAAAATTATTCTCTCTGTGGGAATCCCTACTTTACTCTGAGTTACCCCATGGAAAAATGGCCAATGGTCATGTAGGGTGGGCCTGAATGACTTTGATAAAACCAACAAGGGAAAAACCATCATAGGCTTAGATTAATTCTCCCTCTCTAAAGCCCAACTCTGGAAACCTTGGGGAGGCTCCAGGGGAAACTTGCTCTTTGCTGCCATCTGGTGACCAGGATGGCAGAATTGCCCAAATTCCTAAATGTAGGTTCTTTACCTATTAGTGGGTGATTAGGTTAGGCCTTCTGGTAAAAGCCTATGGAGTCCTTCTCATCATTGTATTTTTTTTAATGTGTCAAATAAAATTAATAGGACTACAAAGAAAACAGATTAAATTGAAATATGACTTATTTATGTATATATAATATATATTCATGTAATATATATAACTATACAAGTTATATATTGAAATATGGTTTATTTATATCTATAATTATACACATTTATATATGCATATATGTATGTATGCAAGTTCTATGTATGCATGTGCATATACATATGTGTGTGTCTATGTGTATGTGTGTATTCACAGGGCCCCTGTCCCTAGATTAGGAAATGAGAAAGCTGGTCCTACTCTTTTTTTTTTATTCTTTTTTTTTAAACCCTTAACTTCTGAGTATTGGCTCATAGGTGGAAGAGTGGTAAGGGTGGGCAATGGGGGTCAAGTGGCTTGGCCAGGGTCACACAGCTAGGAGTGTCTGAGGCTGGATTTGAACCTAGGACTTCCTGTCTCTAGGCCTGACTCTCAATCCACTAAGCTACCCAGCTGCCCTCTACTCTTTATTGTAAGTCAAACAATGAACATTTGTTAAGCACTTATTGTATTGGATATTAGTATAAAGAAAAATCAATTCCTACTTGCAGGGAGTTTCCATTCTAACAGGAGATGAGTATACATATAATAGATGCAGAATAAATATAAAGAGAATAAATCAAGACATTTGGAGAGAAGGACACTAGCAGTTGAGGGGATCTGGAAAAACTTCCTGTGGAATATATTACTTGAGCTGTGTCTTGAAGAAAGAGATTCTATGAGTTGGAGGGGAGGAGGGTGTGCATTTCAGGCATGAGGGCAGTCAGTGCAAAGGCGGAGATGAGAAATAGTATGCTACTCATGGAGAAAAAGAGAGAAAAACAATTTTTCATAGAATGAGAGGAGTATGTGGGGAAGGGTTTTAAAAGTCAATCAGAAGGACAGCTAGATGCAACAGTGGATAGAGCTCCAGACCTGGAGACAAGAAGACCTGCATTCAAATCTGACCTCAGACACTTCCTGCCTATATGAACCTTATTTAAATTTAAGTCATTTAACCCCAGTTGCCTAGCCCTTACCACTTTTCTGCCTTGGAAGGATACTCAGTATGAATTCTAAGAAAGAAGATAAGGAAAATGTGATCAGAGGGCAGCTAGGTGGCATAGTAGAGAGAGTGCCAGGCTTGGTGTTGGGCATTCAAATCTGGCCTCAGACACTTTCTAGCTGTGTGACCCTGGACAGGCCATTTAACCCCATTTACCTAACCCTTGCCCCTCTGTCCTAGAATATTTACTAGGATAAAAAGTAAGGTTTTAAAAAAAAGTCAATTAATGAGTCTCTTAAGAAAAAAAAATTAACTCTTAAGAAAAAAAAAAGTATGTGACACTTTTAACTTTAATCTGCAAAGTTAACATTTTCTCCATCACTTTCTTGAGTCTAGACCAGGGGTTGGCAACGTATGGCTCTTGAACCATATCTGGCTCTTTTGAGGGCCAGATATGGCTCTTTCTGCAGGAGCCATAAAGTCCATTTTTTTTCAGGCGCCGTTACAGGAGCTGCACTGTGAGCACTGTACGGCTCTCACGAAATTACATTTTAAAAAATGTGGCATTTATGGCTCTCATGGCTAAAAAGGTTGCCGACCCCTGCTCTAGACCATCCACAAAACACTAAGTGTAGGTCTGATTTGTATAAATGCTCACATTGAAAATTTAATAAATGAGCTGGTTTGAGCTGGCTCCAGCATACACCTGGTCTTAGTGCAGTGTTATTTCTTACACATCTGTTTATCCTTCTTCTGGACAGCACCTTCAATATCTCTTCTTCCCCTCAAAAACACAGACACAGATGGACAAATGAAGTACAATCATCTATAAAATCAAGAAATTGGACCAGATGTTCTCCAAGTATACTTACAGCTTTTTATCATTAGAGACTATCTAGTCCAATCCCTTCCTTTAACATATTAAGGAAACTGAGACTCAGAGAAGGAGGCATATTGACTTGCCCAAGGTCATACAGGTAGTAAGAGTAGAGTACGATTCAAATGCCAGCCCTTTTGATTTCAAGTTCTATGCTCTTTTCATTGAAATATGCCACCTCCTCAAACACTTCTTATGATTCTATATCCAGAATTTCCATTGTGGGGTCTGGAATACAAACAAAACCTATGTGGTGTGACTCGAGGAGCCATCATTTCCAAATTTATCCCTCATTCTCCTCTAAGATTGGGAAAGCCATTGTGAAGAGAGAACAGCTCAGGTGGTCATCAAGATTACTAATCAATCAACAAGCATTTGTGTGCCAATCACTGCTAAATGCTGGGCACACAAAGACAAATTGAAACCTTGTGAGCTGAAGAGATCACAATCAATGGGACCCACAATCAACGTCAACTGTCCTGTGGGAGCTGTTGCCTACAATTGCTGCAATACTTGGAGGAAAAGCTAACCATCAGCAGGAAGATGAGCCCATGTCTTGATCTAGTTTTCTAGAAGACATGGACATGGAGGAAATTGTTTGGACAGTGCAGAGCAAGAGGGGAAAAGCAAAATGCCTTTTCAGCAGCTCTGCAAATTGCTGTAAGCATTAACTTCCCAGGGAAGTATAATAGTAGTTATAGATGACTATCTATGCCTTTCTGTCAATGCATAGCTTTTTGTGTTTAGCATTTCTTTTGTGTGTAGGAAATAAATAGCCTTCCTATACCTGATTTGAATTGTGCATCTTTCCACTCTCCCACACACATCTACTTTGAGAAGTTGCTAGATATGTGCCAAACTTGGCTGTTAGTAATTTCCCCCTAGGTTTCTGGGTACAGGTAGGAGAGAGGGATATAAGAAGCCAGAGTGTGAGAAAGAATTTGACTCTTCTTTTTGGTGTCTTTTGGTGCCCAGTCTCCCAGGAGGTTATATGTTCATGTCCACCCACATCCAGAGCAGCGGTGCTCCTTAGTTCAGTCTCTGACTCTATTTTGCATCAGATGCCCTGCCTGATTTCAATTCCATGGAACAAGATGCCCTTCCCAGGATAAACTCAGCATTTCTAAACTCACTCTCATGCTGCTAACATAAGCCTCGATTGATTCCTCAGTCTTCCCTCCCCATTGCTGGGGGAAGAATACCATTCTCTCAATGGCTTCCTTTATGGAGGGCAGAAACTGGACTCTCAGATCACTCCACTTACCATATGCTGCCCTGCCTGATTTTTTTTTAAACCCTTGTACTTCGGTGTATTGTCTCATAGGTGGAAGATTGATAAGGGTAGGCAATGGGGGTCAAGTGACTTGCCCAGGGTCACACAGCTGGGAAATGTCTGAGGCCAGATTTGAACCTAGGACCTCCCGTCTCTAGGCCTGACTCTCACTCCACTGAGCCCAGCTGCCCCTGCCCTGCCTGATTTTAACTGCATGGAAAAGGATGCTGGGTACCTCCCCACCCAGGATCTGGTTCTCCCTTCCTCCCTGCTTTCCTGTTTTCTTTTGTGTGTTAACCCCTTTAGAGTATATACTCTTTGAGGACAAGAACTGACTTTCTTTTTTATTCATTGTATCCCCAGTTTGACACAGTTCCTGGCATGTTATTGATACTTAATAAATGTTTGTTGAATTGGATTGGGAAGACGGTTACTTCAGCTGTTGAGATCCATCGATGACTGCTAATTATTTGACAAAGAGAAACAAAATAGTTCTTGAACCCAAAGTGCTTACATTCTACTGAGGGAAGAAAATGACCCAACTACTTTGCTTATTTTTATTTGTCTTAAATAAAGCTGGGGAGGAAATCATATGTCTACACTGGGCATCTTGGAGGGGCCTTTTCTGCCTTCTAGTAGAAAAGGTACAGAATAAAGACAGGAGAGGGGGCTGAAGACAAACCTTTTTTTTTTACACTTTGCAATTTTAGTCGGATTTTCTGGCCCTGCTAATAAATATTTAATCACATCCTGCAACCCGCTAACCATGGCGTATGCCATTACTTCCCTAATGTCAAAATATAAATGGACCAAAGGTTGGAGGCCTGCCCATTAAATCTCTAGCAGACACAGCTCCTTATTTTCTGAAGCCATTCAAATGTCACCCTGAGACAAATTGTTCTATTACCTAGAAGAGTCAGTCCCCAGCAGGTTCCACCTGGGCACACTGGCAGCTCTTACCTGCTGCATTTCATGCCAGCAGAGAGGGGAAGTCAGCCCCCCTCCCCCAGGTCAGGATGCCAAGATAATGTACAGTACTCCCTGCCTAATTTCCTTCATCCTGTGTTTTTATGGCCCACATAACAACGTCCACCACCTCCTTTACAGTCCCCATGCAGTGTATAGCTTTGCATTTTGGGGTGTGAGGAGCCTTTAATTCAACATGCAATCATAGAATTCCTACAGTTGCAGCCTCAAGGGAGCTTAGATTTATGGGACTGCTGAAATTGTGTTTTCCTGAACAAATTTGCTCTGAAACTCTGAGATTAGAGGTGGTGGTAGGATGTGTTGTTTTTTTTTTTTTTTTTACTTGTATTGTCAATTCAACCAGATAAAGACTAGAATGTCCCAGCTTTTCAGTAGAACAAAATTCTTCCCACTGAACTAGAATTGAAATTCAGAAATGGTGAATCCATCAATCCTAAATGCTGGAGCTATAAGGATTTTTTTAATGTCCCTGTCCTCAAGGAGCTTCCTGTCAAATCAAATAGAGTTCAATATATACTTCTCTGTTGAATGTTTGTTTTTATGTTTTATAACCTTGTCTTATATCTTAGAATTGATACTAAATATCAGAAGTATGGTAAATGCTAGACAATTGAATTTAAATGACTTGCCCAGGATCACACAGCTAGGAAGTATCTGAGACCAGATTTGAACCCAGGACCTCCTCTCTCTAGGCTTGACTCTGAGCCACTTAGCTAGCCTTTGATGATGTTTTTGAGATGGATAGAATTTTTTTCATAAGTCCCTCAAAATTGTTCCGGATTGTTGTGCTGCTGTTAGCAGCAAAGTCTATCACATTTGATCATTCTGCAGCATTGCTGTTGCTGGGCACAATGTTTTCCTGGTTCTGCCTATTTCACTCTGCATCAGTTCATGTAAGTCTTTCCAGCTCTTTCTGAAATCATTCCTGTTCGTCATTCTCTGTAGCACAAAGGTATTCCATCGTAGATGGTGGTTTTGATAGCTGGACCTAGAGGCAGGAAATCCCAAATTCAAATCTGACTTCAGACACTTGCTAGCTTTGTGACCCTGGGTGAGTCACTTAATCTCTGTTGCCTCACTTTCCTCAAATGAGTATAATAATAGTACCTATATCCCAAGGCTACTGTGAGGATCAAATGAGATAATATTTGTAAAGCCTTTAGCACCATTCCTAGCAAATAGTAAGCACTTAATAAATACATGTTCTCTTCCCTAAGAGAAGACAAGTGGATTCTAATATCTGCTTTTGCACTCAATCTACTGGGATATGTTGTTCTGGTTGGCATATGTTTTAAAAATTCTACCTCATACAAATACATATCTAGAAAAGGGAGAAGCATTAAAAAATAAAAGACTCTTACTTTCTGTCTTAGAATCAGAACTAAGTATCAGCAAGGGCCAGAAAATTGGGGTAAATGACTTGCCCAGGGTCACACAGTTAGGAAGTATCTGAAGCCACATTTTAACTCGGGTCCTTCTATCTCTTGACCTCATTCTCTATCCACTGAGCCACCTAGCTACCCAAGGAAAAGCATTCTAAGGCCAAATAATGTCTTAGTATTATTACCTAAAGTAATTTTAATCTAGTGGATGCTCTCATAGGAGATGACATTTTTAGAACAGCATTGGTCTTGTCCCTCTTGGGCTGCTAGGTGGCGCCATAGTGCACAGAACTCTGGCCCTCAAACCAGTGGCGCTAGTCCCTCTTGGGGAGCTAGGTGGCGCCATAGTGCACAGAACTCTGGCCCTCAAACCAGAGGCGCTAGTCCCTCTTGGGCCACTAGGTGGCGCCATAGTGCTCAGAACTCTGACACTCAAACCAGAGGTGCTAGTCTTCCCTGAGATAACAGAAAGGTAGAAACATTTAGTTGTTATTCAGTCTTTCACTTGTGTCCAACACTTCATGATCCCATTCGGCGTTTTCTTGGCAAAGATACTGGAGGGGTTTGCCATTTCCTAATCTAGCTCATTTTACAGATGAGGAAACTGAAGCAAATAGGGCAAAGTGACTTGCCCAGGGACACATAGCCAATAAGTGTCTGAGGACAGATTTGAACTCATTAAATACTAAAACTTGGCTTTGGAGTGATTTTGACTGAAGAGCTGAGGATGGCCCTAAAGTCACAAGCTAAGGCCACATTTGTCTAAGTAGAAAAGTCTAGGAGGAGGAATGGTAAGATCATGAAGGACTTCAAAAGTTCAACAAAGTCACTTATGTTTTATCCTAGAGGCAATAAGAAGATCATCATAGAATCATGGAATGGAACTCCACTTTGCATCTGCTGCCCTGCCTGGTTTCAATCTCTTCAGCAGAGGCTCATCACTTTTCATCTCACCATGGGCTAAGTCAAGCCTTGATTGATACAGCCTCCCTCAGCCTCCTCTCCCCTCTGAATTGTAGAGTGGAGTACCAAACTCCTCCCAATGCCTTCCTTTATAGAGGGCAGAATCTGAATTCTCGGCTCACTCCATCTTACATCTGCCACTCTGTCTGGTTTCAGCTCCATAGAACAAGATGCCCTAACACTAATGCATTGTCCTCATTCTGCCTCTTTCTGTGTGTTGTCTCTTCCTTTAGATTAAAAACTCACTGAAGGCAAGAACTGTCTTTTTTTCTAATTTTTAAATTTTTCTTTCAGTTACATGTAGAAACAATTTTTGACAATTGTTTTTTGACATTTGAAAATTCAGATTTTCTCTCTCTCCTCCCCACCTTCCCTGAGCAGATGAATAGTCTGATATAGTTTATGCCCATAATTTCATGCAATACATACTTCCATTGCTCATGTCATGATATAAAGACATGTATCACACATACAATAGCAATTTCATGAAGGAAATATAGTGGAAGATGGCATGCTTTGATCTGCATTCGGGGCTGTCTTTTTTTTTTATTATTATTAATTGTATCCCCAGTGCTTAGCACAGTGACTGGCACATTACTGTAGGTGATTAATAAATGTTTATTAGAATGTCAGAGCTACAAGGGACTTATGACAGAGAATGTCAGACTTGGGAAGAGCCTTAAAACAGAAAATGTCAGAGCTGAGAGGGATCTTAGAACACAGAATGTCAGAGCTAGAGGGGGCTTTAGAACACAAATATTAGACATGAAAAGAACTTTAGAACACAGAATGTCAGAACTGAGAGAGCACTTTGACTATGGAATATGTTATGTAAGAACTCTGGAAAAGCCTGATCTAATCCAGCCTTCTCATTTTAGAGGTGAAGAAATGGAGCCCAGAGAGGGACTACTGCAAAATGAAAGCAAACATTCTGGAAAATAAGATGCACTAAAACTAAGAGGTTTGATGATTCATTCCTAAAATGGATGCCTTCCAGGTTGGATTTACCCAGGCAAAGAGAAAAAAGATAATTCTTGCAATTACCTGGAACAGTAGTAAAATATTAACTTTTGCATTGCCTAAAAATAAAATTCCCCTGCAAAACAGATGTACATTCCTCCAAATATTTCTTCACACTTAAGAATGATCCTTAAGAAATCTCAGAAGCTACCACTGCCTTTGCCCATGAAGAAGAAATGGAGGGGGTTGGAGAAGCTAGGTGGCTCAGTGGATAGAGAGACAAGGTCATTATCACCTCCTCCTACTCAGCATCATTCCTGGTTCTTTCAGATGAAGATGTGGCTGGTCCATGAGTAAGTTTTATAATCTACATTTTACAGATAAAGAAACTGAGGCTACAGGTTAATTAACTTGCCAAAGGTTATACACTGAATGGAATAAAAGGGCAGTGCATCTCTTTATGTCATTTAAACAATGAACATAGGGGTGTTTTTTCTAGAGAAGAAAAAATGAGAGGTGGGAGAATTGGAGGTGATAGTTTTCTTCAAAAATATAAAAGGCTAGGGGCAACTAGGTGATCTAGTGGATGAACAGAGGCTGGAGTCGGGAAGACCTGACTTATTAGCTGTTGACCCCTAGACAAGCACTTAATATATTTGAGAGAGACAGAGACAGACAGAAGGGGAGAGAGAGAGAGAGAGAGAGAGAGAGAGAGAGAGAGAGAGAGAGAGAGAGAGAGAGAGAATATAAAAGGCTATCTAGTAAAAGAGGCCCCAAAGAGCAGAAGTAGGAACAATGGGTAGAAATTGTAAAGGAATAAATTTAATGAATGAAGAACTGCCTCACAATTTGATCTAGCTATCCGTAGGATACCTAAAAAAAATAATGATCTTATTCATTCTTTCAATGAGCATTTGTGAACCACATACTATGCACCAGCCAAGAGTCTGCATAATGTAGAGGTTAGAGGGCTAGACTCAAGAGTGAGAAAGACCTAGATTCAAATCCCATCTCTGGCTGGGTGACCCTGGGCAAGTCACTTCATCTCCATGCCCTAGGCAACTCTTTGAGATTGTAAATTGCTAAATAGCAGCCAATTTACATTGGTGGGTGGAATTTCCTCATCACTGGAATTTCCCAACACCAGTGAAAACACATCTCATTCAAATGATCTTGGCCAGAAATGATGCTGAGCGCTGGGTATCCAAAGAGGAATGAGACTGACCTTGGATTACTGTCAATACCTCTTTAATTGGTCTCCTGGCCTCAAGCCTCTCCCATCTCCTCACAGCTGCCAAGGTGAGGCTTCTGAAGCACAGCTTTGATCCTGCCACTTCCCTGTTCAAGAAACTGGAGTACATCCCTAACACTACTAGGATCAGATGTAAAACCCTTTATTTGGCATTTAATGCCTTCACCACCTGGTCCAATTTGCCCCTATGGCCACCTTCTATATTCCTTCTCATTGTTCCTCATTCATATATGACCCTCCATCTGCCATCTTTTGTTGGCTGCTCAGGCCTCCCCTTCTCACTTCCCTACCCCTATGCCTATGATATACTCTCTCTTTGCCTTTGCCTCTTACAATCCCTGGTTTCTTTCAAGAATAATCTCTAGCACTCTCTTCTGCCAGAAGCCTTTCCTGACCACTCTCCAGCTGCCAGTTCCTTGTCCTATTCCCAAATTACCTTGAAGTAATTTTGCATAGAATTGTCATGTGTTTTTTCGGTCATTTCAGATGTTTCTTGACCCCATTATATACCTATTATAATCAAATTCTATGGGGGGGGGGGTGGATGTGCATTTGAACAATATATGTGTAGATGCTTTCCAGGCATTTTCACTTGTGTCAGACTCTATGCCCATTGGGGTTTTCTAGGCAAAGACATTGGAGTGGAGTGTCATTTTATTTTACGGAGGAAACTGAAGTAAATAGGGTTAAGTGACTTATTCAGAGTCACACAACTAAGTGTCCGAGGACAGATTTGAACTCAGGAATACAAGTCTTCCTGACTCCATGGCCTGGCACTCTTTTTACTGTGCCCCAAATAGTAGATACTTAGTAGATACCTAGTTACTATTTGGCTAAAGTCACAGGGGCTGGTGACATGCACCAATCTCTGTCCTTTTACCGAGTTTGCTCTGGATTCATTTTTCTGGAGTCGTCTTAACTCCTCAGTAGGGGAAGTGGACTCTGATTCTCACATTCATTGACTCTTTTTTTAAAACCCTTACTTTCTGTCTAGGACAGAACTCTAGGATGGGATGGGCAAGGGCTAGGCAAACCAAGTTAAGTCACTTATCCTGGGTCATACAACTAGGAAATATATGAGGCCAGATTTCAACCTCAGGCCTCCCAACTCCAGACCTGGCTGTCTCTCCACTGAGCCACTAGCTACCCCATCACTGACTCTTTAATCCTCAGCCCTGACTATTGGGAAAGTTTCTACTTGTAGAGTTGCTAATTATAGAAATGGTTCTGGTCCTTTGGAGGAATCCATGAAAGCATCTACCCATGCTGCCCCAAAGAGACTTGCCCCTTGCTGGACACTTAGTCTCTCTACTTCTGCTTTTCAACTTTCTTTTCTGCATTCTTCCTCAATTTGAATGTAAGTTGCCTGATACATAGTAAGGGCTCTGTATATGTTTGTTTCTCTCCTTCCTTACATTGAAACACAATCATCAAAATATTTACTTTCTAAGTTCACCAACTTCAGGGTAAGAGCTCCACTCTATACCTTTAGCTAAAACCAGTGCGTATAGTCCTTAGACTCTCCTCTTAGGAAATCTTTACAGTTGGAGAGTTCTGGGGCCACCACTGTGAGAACAAAGTCTTCTTGATTCATAGGATGAATAATAATTTATTTCTAGCATCAAAAGATTCCCGGGTAGCCCTAATCCTGATATCTCAATTTCATCCTTTCTTTTTAGGCATGTTATTAAGAACCATATAACTAGACATGCAAGTAAATATAAGCTTTACAGAGCCAGCCAGGCAGCTCAGTGGATAGAGCACAAGACCTGGAAATAGGAGGTCCTGGGTTTAAATCTGGCCTCAGACGCTTTCTAGCTGTGTGACCTTGGACAACCTCAATTGCCTCGCTCTTACTGCAGTTAAGTATGTACTTGTATGTAGAATTAGATGCTGGGCAGTATCTCATCCTCCTGTGGGGGGATTGTGGAGTTATCCTAAGGGACCACAGATTAAATTTTTTTTAAATAATTGTAGGGGAAGACATTGCCAGTGGCCTGGACCAAGAAAGCAGATCTTCTGGAGAAAATACTATAAGGACCATCATTATTACTGAAAGACTAAAAAGATGACAGGATTAGAAGATGTCCCCAGAAATCAGACATTATATTATAAGATGCTGAGTGTGCCTTTGGATGGAGGGAACTGTACTGTGAGGACTGGGTCCTCCATCCCCTCTGTCTTCCCCATGCACCAATATTTTATTTTGATTGTAAAACACTTATACCAAAAAAAAGGGAATGTCCCTAGTGACTCCTTGTCCATCCATCTATCAATCATTTTTAATATGTTAAGAAACAGATAAATACAGTTAGACCCTCCATGAAATGTGTAATACCATCAGGTCCTTGTGTAACTGGGTAAGACAATTTTGAAATGTATAGATATTATATAAGAATGATTCATTGGGGAGATTACCATGTCTCCCAATGAATCAGAGGGGGGATTTTGGAACTTAAACTTGCCTGTACTGCTTTCTTTCTTTCATATACCAAGTCAAATTTTGGACTTTAAAAAGGGAGAGTTTTGAAATTGTTTGAAGTTATTTAGTTAAGTTGGACTTATTCCATTTTCTGACTGAATTAAGAATGCAAACAAAGCCTGTAGTTTATCTGTAAACAAAATACTTAAGATAGATAGTGGTGGCCATGTCCACTCTGCTGCCATTCTAAAAGTTTCTGGTGACTCCTGTGGGTGAACCTTGTCTTTTGCCCACATGACTCCCTTGTGTCCAGAACACTTGCCTCTTGCCCAGAGTGAGGTTGGACTCCTCCAGTTGGAAAGGCTTTAGAAAGGGATATCAGAAAGAGTATAAATTTGAGTCCTGAAAGAAAGTGAGGGCTTTTTGACTGGTAATCCAGAGTGAGAAGGTGTGCATAGGCCTAGCTCCTGGCTCTTGGTTCTCAGCCTAGCTCTTGAAGGAGGCTTGCTAAGGCAACCATCAGCCACACATGACTGGGGGCCTTTTCTTTCTTTGGCCCACTTTTTTATTATTTAATAAATAATTAGAAATTAAGCCATAGTTGCCAAAGAATTTTAATTATAATAATTCTAATACTTAGTATCTATTCTAAGGTGGAAGGTAAGGATTCAAAAAAAGGAAGGAAGGAAGGAAGGAAGGAAGGAAGGAAGGAAGGAAGGAAGGAAGGAAGGAAAGAAGGAAAGAAGGAAAGAAGGAAGAAAGAAA
>NC_058130.1:767038881-767058698 GCF_016433145.1 Gracilinanus agilis
GAAGGAAGGAAAGAAGGAAGGAAGGAAGGAAGGAAAGAAGGAAGGAAGGAAGGAAGGAAGAGAGAGAGAGAGAGAAAGGGAAGGAAGGAAGAGAGAAAGGGAAGGAAGGGAGAGAGAGGGAATAAGGGAGGGTAAGGGAGAGAGAGAAGGAAAGAAAGATGAGCTTCATAAATGGGATTCATCCTCAAGGATTGTCTTTGAAAAGTCCTAGAACTGTGATGGTGAAGCTATGGCACATGTGCCAGAGAGGGCACTCCTCTGTCTGTAAGCACAAGCACCATCAACTGCCAGAGCTCATTAATAGAAAAGCAGAGGGACTTGGGTCAAGCTGCTCCCTTCCCTCTCTCCACCATGACTGAGGACATTTTTTCACTTCACCTGCCCCTCTGCCCAGCAGCCCCACAGAAGCGCTTCCTCCTTCCACTACCTGGGGTAAGGCAGTGGGGTGGAGGTAGAGCATGGCATGTGTTCTATAAAAGATTCATCATTACAGTCCTAAAACATCCAGCCAGCCATGATTTTCTTAAAGGATTCCAGCTACTCAGTGAGACCACAGGATACCAGAATCTTAGAGTTGGACAGACCCTTAAAAGTCATTTGGATCAACCCAGAGAGTGAGCTGGAATCCCAGCTTCAACATCCCTAACAAATTCAGCCTCTGCTTAAAAGACTTCCAGAGAGAGGAAACCCATCTCCTCCAGAAGTATCTCATTCCATATTTGGTTAGCTTGGATTGTTAAAAAAATGTTTACTTTACCTCAAGCCTAACTTTGCCTCTGACCAACTTCTAATCACTGCAACCAAGATGGTGAAAGATGCCTTGGGTTTCTGCCACTGAAGCTTCCATAAAAGGACCAGAGTATATTCAGCCTGGAAAGGAGAAAACTTAGTGAGACACTGAATAGCTTTAAGTTTTAAAAGTCCTTCAAAAGGAAAGACGATTCTATTTGTTGAGTTTGGTGCCAGAAGGTAGCACTGGAAACAATGGGTGAAATTCACAAAGGACCAGATTTCTATCAGAAAACACTTCCTGACAAAGAAAGCCATCTAGAAGTAAATTGGGCTGATTTGGGAAATAGTGGTTTATTTGTTCATTTAATAAGCATTTCTTTAATGCCCACTTGTGGCAGGCACAGTGTTAGATGCTGGGAATACAAAGACAAAAACAAAACCATTCCTACTGTTAAGAAACTTGTTGTCTTGGGTTAAGATGGCTGCAGAGTAGTTGCAGAACTTTTATCCTCCCACCACCAACCTGTCCAATACCTCAAAAGAACAAAAAGGCCAAGTTCAGATGAGCAAAGGGTGCACAATAGGGTGCAGCATCGAAGGTACATGGGATTTGGGCATGCCCATGCTATAAGGGGGTAAATTAGCTCCCATCAAACCCTCCCCCACCCTACCTACAGGGCAGTAGTCATAGCCAGTGCCCTAGAATTAAAACAGTGGGAAATAACCACAAAGTTCTTGGCAGCAGATCAAGAGCACACCTGAGAGCAGCTAGACCTGAAACCCCAGGAGGCTGAAGAGTGTGCACCTTGGGCTCAGAGAGGAGAGTGGGGCTGGGGCAGCATACAGCAGAACCTCCCCCCCCCCCCACAAACTCAAAAAGTAGCCTCAGGCAAAAACCACTGTAGCTCCATACACAGAGATTCTGCCCTCTTCACCTAGACTTCTGAGGGATGCAAGAAATAACAGAGTAATTGTTAGCAAGGCTCAAGAAAAACCAACCAACAAAAGAAGCAAGAAAAATCCACTAAATCTAGATCATTTTTACATAGAAAAAATCCAGACCACAGAACAGACAGCAGAGAAGACAAACATGTAAACACATCCAAACCCTCCCAAAGAAATTAAAATTGGCCACAAGCTCTTGAAGAGTTCCAACCTGAGATCATGAGAAAGGTGAAAGAGATTTGGCAGAAAAAGTGGGAAATAGTTCAAAAAGAAAATAACAGTTTAAAAGGCAGAATTTCACAATTGAAAATTGAGCCAGATAGAGCAAACGGAAAAGGAAAACCAAAAGATTATAGCTGAAAACCAGTCTTTAAAGGCTAAAATTGGGCAAGTAGAAGCCAATGTTCTCACAAGACAACAAGAATTAATAAAGCAAAGTCAAAAGACTGACAAAAGAGAAGGAAGCATGAAATATCTCAATGAGAAGATGGCAGATCAAGAAAAAAGGTCTAGAAGAGACAACTTGAGAATTATTGGTCTTCCAGAAAAACCAGAGACAAATAGAAATCTAGATATAATACTAAAAGAAATTATCCAAGAAAGATGCTCTGATGTTCTTGAACAAGAGGGCAAAATAGAAATTGAAAGAGTCCATAGAACACCCTCTACACTAAATCCTCAAAAGACAATCCCCAGGAATGTAATAGCCAAATTCAAAAGCTTACACGTTAAGGAGAAAATATTACAAGAAGCCAGAAAGAGACAATTCAGATATCAAGGAACACCAATCAGGATTACACAGGATCTGGCAGCCTCCACACTACAAGACTGCAAGGCTTGGAATATGATATTCATAAAGGCAAGAGAACAACCAAGGATCACCTACCCATCAAAACTGACTATATACTTCCAGGGGAAAGTAGGGGCATTCAACAAAATAGAAGATTTCCAAGTATTTGCAAAGAAAAGACCAGGACTAAATGGAAAGTTTGATATCCAACCACAAAATCCAAGAGAAACATGAAAAGGTAAATAAGTAGAGGGGAACGGGGAAAAAATGTTAAAGGTTCTTCTTTAAGGGCCTCGATAAAATCAAATTACTTATATTTCTATATGGAAAAATGTTATTTTTAACTCTCAAAAATTGTATTCACTATTATAGTAATTAGAAGAACTACACATAGGAAAAGGTTGGGGTACTAAGTTGTCTAAAATGATACACAAAAAAAAAAGAAAAAAGAAAGAAAAGGGATGGGGGAATAGAAGATGGCACCAAGAGAAACTTAAAGGAATAATAAAAATAGGATAATCTATGCCACACAAAGAGGCATATAAGAAGGGAAGAGGAAGAATACTATTATAAGAAGGAGAGGAACAGAGTGTTAATAGGTAATACTTAAACCTTACTCTCAGAGGAATCAGTTCTGAAGGGGAAGAGCTGCTAGATCCACTGGGGTAACAAATTCTATCTTACACTACAGGGAAAAGCAGAAGGGAAAAACCAAGGTGGGGAGTGGGACAGGGAGTACATAAAGGAAGGGAAAGAGAGGAGAGAGGGAATCTAATTGACCCTAAAAAATAACAAGAGGGGAACAAAAAAGGGAGGGGGCAGAAAGGGAAGTAAAATAAGGGTGGGAATTTGGGGGACTGATTAAAAGCAAACCACTGATTTAAAAGGAAATAGCAAAAGAAGAAAAGGCAGAATTAGGAGAGAACTTCAAAATGTTGGGGAATACACAGATGACAATCACAACTCTGAATGTGAATGGGATGAACTCTCCCATAAAACAGAAGCAAATAGCAGAGCGGATTAGAAACCAAAAGCCTATCATATGTTGTCTACAAGAAACACACATGATGCAGATAGACACACGCAGGGTGAAGGTGAAAGGATAAAGCAAAATTTATTGGGCTTCAACTGAGAAAAAGAAGGCAGGAGTTGCAATATTGATAACCGATAAAGCCAAAATAAAAATAGATCTGTTCAAAAGAGATAGGGAAGGTAATTACATCCTGATAAAAGGCAGTATAGACAATGAGGAAATATCAGTACTTAACATGTATGCACCAAATGGCATAGCATCCAAATTTTTAAAGGAGAAACTGGCAGAGCTCAAAGAGGAAATAGATAGTAAAACAATACTAGTAGGGGATTTGAACCTTCCCCTATCAGATTTAGATAAATCAAACCAAAAAATAAATAAGAAAGAGGTAAGAGAGGTGAATGTAATCCTAGAAAAATTAGAGTTAATAGATATGTGGAGAAAAATAAATAGGGACAAAAAGGAATACACTTTCTTTTCAGCAGCACATGGTACATTCTCAAAGACTGACCATGCACTAGGACATAGAAATATGGCAAACAAATACAAAAGAGCAGAAATAATAAATGCAACCTTTTCAGATCATAATGCAATAAAAATAATAATTAATAAAGGCATATAGAAAGGCAAATAAAAAAATAATTGGAAATTAAATATGATTCTCCAAAATCACTTAAAGAACAAATCATAGAAACAATTAATAATTTCATTGAAGAGAATGACAATGATGAGACATCCTACCAAAACCTGTGGGATACAGCCAAAGCAGTACTTAGGGGGAAATTTATATCCTTGAGTGCATATATTAACAGATTAGGGAGGGCAGAGGTCAATGAATTGGGCATGCAAATAAAAAAACTAGAAAGCAAACAAATTAAAAATCCCCAGATGAAAACTAAATTAGAGATTATAAAAATTAAAAGAGAAATTAATAAAATCAAAAGTAAAAGAACTATTGAATTAATAAGTAAGACTAGAAGCTGGTACTTTGAAAAAGCAAATAAAATTGACAAAGTACTGGTCAATCTAATTTAAAAAAGGAAAGAAGAAAACCAAATTAACATATCAAAGATGAAAAGAGAGAACTCACCTCTAATGAAGAGAAAATCAAGAGAATCATTAAAAACTAATTTGCCCAATTATATGGCAATAAATATAGCAATCTAGGTGATATGGATGAATATTTACAAAAATATAAATTGCCTAGATTAACATCAGAAGAAATAGAATACTTAAATAATCCAATATCAGAAAAAGAAATTGAAAAAGCCATCAAAGAACTCCCTAAGAAAAAATCCCCAGGACCAGATGGATTCACAAGTGAATTCTATCAAGCATTCAAAGAACAACTAATCCCAATACTATACAAATTATTTGACATAATAAGCAAAGAAGGAGTTCTGCCAAAGTCCTTTTATGACACAAATATGGTACTGACCCCAATTCCAGGTAGATCAAAACCAGAGAAATAAAACTACAGACTAATCTCCTTAATGAACATAGATGCAAAAATGTTCAATAGAATACCAACAAAAAGACTCCAGCAAGTGATCAAGAGGGTTATTTATTATGATCAGGTGGGATTTATACCAGAAATGCAAGGATGGTTCAATATTAGGATAACCAATCACATAATTGACCATATCAACAAGCTAACAAACAAAAATCACATGATTATCTCAATAGATGCTGAAAAAGCCTTTGAAAAAATACAACCTCCATTCCTACTGGAATGTATAGGCACTATATACATACATATATATATATAAACACACACACACATATATATATACATATATATAAACACACACACATATATATACATATATATATATAAACATTAGAAAGTATAGGAATAGAAGGATCTTTCCTAAAAATAATAAACAGTATATATCTTAAACTATCAATAAGCATCATATGCAATGGGGACAAATTATAAGCATTCCCAATAAGATGAGGAGTGAAACAAGGATGCCCATTATCACCTCTATTATTTAACATTATACTAGAAACATTGGCAATTGCAATTAGTGAAGAAAAAGAAATTGGAGGTATTAAAATAGGCAATGAGGAGACCAAGCTATCACTCCTTGCAGATGATATGATGATCTATTTAGAAAATCCTAGAGAATCAACTAAAAACTAGTGAAAATAATCAACAACTTTAGTAAAGTTGCAGGATACAAAATAAATGCACACAAACCATCAGCATTTCTATATATTTCCAACACATCTCAGCAGCAAGAGTTAGAAAGAGATATACCAGGGGGCAGCTGGGTAGCTCAGTGGAGTGAGAGTCAGGCCTAGAGACAGGAGGTCCTGGGTTCAAACCCGGCCTCAGCCATTTCCCAGCTGTGTGACCCTGGGCAAGTCACTTGACCCCCATTGCCCACCCTTACCACTCTTCCACCTATGAGACAATACACTGAAGTTAAGGGTTAAAAAAAAAAAAAGAAAGAGATATACCATTCAAAATCACCCTAGACCAGTGATGGGCAAACTATGGCCTGAGGGCCAGATGCGGCCCCCTGAAATATTCTATCTGGCTGCACAATATTTTTCCTAATCTGATGAATACAATGAATAGGATACAATACAATGAAACTTCAAAAGAGTTGCCTTAGAAACAGACTGATACCTGAGCATTTCCTTTGCTTTGGCCCCCTCTTTAAAAAGTCTGCCCATCACTGCCCTAGATAATATAAAATACTTGGGAATCTATCTACCAAAACAAACATAGGAATTATATGAGCACAATTACGAAACACTTTCCAAACAATTAAAACTAGATCTAAACAATTGGAAAAATATTGATTGCTCATGGGTAAGACAAGCTAACATAATAAAAATGACCATTCTACCCAAATTAATTTACTTATTTAGTGCCATACCTATGAAACTATGAAAAAAAACTTTTTTTCCTGAATTAGAAAAAACTATAACAAAGTTCATTTGGAAGATCAAAAGATCAAGAATATCAAGGGAAATAATGAAAAAAAAATGAAGGAAGGTGGACTAGCAGTACCAGATCTTAAACTGTACTATAAATCAGTGGTCATCAAAACAATATGGTACTGGGGGCAGCAGGGTAGCTCAGTGTATTGAGAGCCAGGCCTAGAGACAGGAGGTCCTAGGTTCAAATCTGACCTCAGACACTTCCCAGCTGTGTGACCCTGGGCAAGTCACTTGACCCCCATTGCCTACACTTATCACTCTTCTACCTTGAAGCCAATATACAGTATTGACTCCAAGACAGAAGGGAAGGGTTTATAAAAAAAATTAAAATTAAAATAAAAAAAAAAACCAATATGGTACTGGCTAAGAGACAGAAGGGAGGATCAGTGGAATAGACTTGGGGTAAGTGACATAAGTAAGACAGTCTATGATAAACCCAAAGAGCCCAGCTTTGGGGACAAAAATCCACTATTTGACAAAAACTGCTGGGAAAATTGGAAAACAATATGGGAGAGATTAGGTTTAGATAAACATCTCACACCCTACACCAGGATAAATTCAGAATGGGTGAATGACTTGAATATAAAGAAGGAAACTATAAGTAAATTAGGCGAACACAAAATAGTATTCTTGTAAGATCTATGGGAAACCAAGCAAGAGTTGGAAAAAATTACAAAATGTAAAATAAATTATTTTGATTACACTAAATTAAAAAGTTTTTGTACAAACAAAACTAATGTAACCAAAATTAGAAGGGAATCAACAAATTGGGAAAAAATCTTTATAACAAAAAACTCTGACAGAGGTCTAATTACTCAAATTTATAAGGAGCTAAATCAATTGTACAAAAAATCAAGCCATTCCCCAATTAATAAATGGGCAAGGGACATGAATAGGCAATTTTCAGATAAAGAAATCAAAACTATCAATAAGCACATAAGAAAGTGTTCTAAATCTCTTATAATTAGAGAAATGCAAATCAAAACAACTCTGAGGTACCACCTCACACCTAGCAGATTAGCTAACATGACAGCAAAGGAAAGCGGTGAATGTTGGAGGGGATGTGGCAAAATTGGGACATTAATGCATTGCTGCATTGTTGTGAATTGATCCAACCATTCTGGATGGCAATTTGGAACTATGCCCAAAGGGCTTTAAAAGACTATCTGCCTTTTGATCCAGCCATAGCACTGCTTGGTTTATACCCCAAAGAGATCATAGGGGAAAAGACTTGGACAAAAATATTTATAACCGCACTCTTTGTGGTGGCAAAAAATTAGAAAATGAGGGAATGTCCTTCGATTGGGGAATGGCTGAACAAATTGTGGTATATGCTGGTGATGGAATACTATTGTGCTCAAAGGAATAATGAACTGGAGGAATTCCATGTGAACTGGAAAGACCTCCAGGGACTGATGCAGAGTGAAAGGAGCAGATCCAGGAGAACATTGTACACAGAGACGGATACACTGTGGTACAACCAAACATAACGGACTTCTCTACTAACAGCAATGCAAGGATCCAGAGCAAGGCTGAGGGACTTATGAGAAGGAAAACTAGCCACATTCAGAGGAAGAATTGTGGGAGGAGACACACAAAGGAAAAATAACTGCTTGAACACATGAGCTGATGGGGATATTTTTGGGGACATAGATGCTAAAAGATAACTCTACTCCAACTATCAATAATATGGACTTGGGCCTGGATCAATGATACATGTAAAATCCAGTGGAATTGTGCGTTGGCTATGGGCAGTGGGGGAGCTTGGGGGAGAGGGAAAGAACATGAAACATGTAACTATGGGAAAATATTCAAAATAAAAAATTTAAATTAAAAAAAAAAGAAAAAGAAACTTGCTATTGCATAGAAAGGATTTCTGCTGCCTACAAGTCTTGAAGTAATATTCAACCCATTGTTGAATATACTGGAAAATGGATCTTTATTCAGGTTTGGACTAGATGGTCTCCAAGGTCCCTTCCAAAATTGGCTGGATTGAATTAAGTTTGATAGCAGTAAGATTTTGTGCTCCCAGTTCCATCCTCAGGGGACAATCAGAACAAATCTAATTCCCTTTTTCATACAATAATCATTCAAATGCTTGAAAAATAGCCATCATTCTTCCAAAGTCTTTTCTTTAGCTAGAACTAGATTCTTTTGGACACCTCTCAGGTTATCAACGCCCTTCATAAAATATGGCACCCAAAGTGAAACACAATACTCCTAATGTGCTCTAGCCAGAGAAGAGGGTGACAGAATTAACCTTTCTCCCATCATGGATACTAATTGCCTTCAACACATTCTAAGAATCCATTGGCTTTTTTTTAAACCCTTACTTCTGTCTTAGAGTTATTACTAAGTATGAGTTCCAAGGTCAAAGAACAATTAAGGCTAGGCAACTGAGGTTAAGTGACTTGCCCAGGGTCGCCTAGCTAGGAAGTATCTGAGCCTAGATTTGAACCCTAGATCTTTTTTCTCTAAGCCTGGCACTCTTTCCATTGGGCCACCTTGCTTCCTCATCTCTTTGACTTTTACTTCTGTCCCTGTTGTGGGAGAGTAAATTTGTGGTAGGAGACTGAATGCTGATTCTCTCCCAAGGAATTACAGCTCAGACAGGTTCATCTTGAGGTAGGGAAAAAAGGAAGGAAAGGTAGGGAAAGGAGCACAATCTGAAGGCATGAAAGTGTTTATTTGAGGATGGCAAAGATGTGTGGCCACCAAAGGTGGTGGAAATAGCCTAGAGCAGTGGCAAGGCCCTTATCAGTTTGAATGGCCTAAACTTGGACGGAATTGCAATCACCTCCCCCAAGAGGATTCAGCTTTCTAGATTTTATTGAGGGTCTGGGGGATTTCCCTTCTCCCATCCTTGGGAATTCTCCAGCTTCCCTCAGATTATTCTCCCCCTGGGTAGTCCAGGGAGTATTCCAGGCAAAAAATAGGGAAAGGGCAGGGAAAGGACATGAATATCTTCAGAAGAGAGTTTGTTTTAGAGACTTGCATGCCACAAGGTGAATCTTAGGGCAGGAAAAGAGGAAGGGGGCATGTGCAGGGCTGAGGGAATTGTCCCAATCGTAAAGATCTTCCCTTAATTGCAAAGATTCCCAGTGCACATAAGTGATTTCCCTCCTGTGTCCTGTTTAATGCCATCTGTCTGGCCCTTCAAAGTTGTTTGGATGTTTAGGTTTCCTTTCTCAGCCTCGCAAGCTCTTACCAAAGGGGGAAAAGTCATAACATGTTATATCTTCAAGTTAGCTCAGGTGCTCCCCTCTTCCTCCAGACTTAGAATGTCAGGCAAACACTCATCAACTGGGAGGAAGGACCCAGAGAAAGCACAAAGTTTGGGTCTATATACTAACTGGCAATATCTGCTAACTAGTCAAAAGCATAAGATCTCAAAGTACCATTTAGAAAAAAGATTTCAAAGCACCATTTCTCATTCTTCCTACCATACAACCACATCATCTCTATTCCTCTTCCCTTCTCTTTGGGTCCTCCAGGCATATTTCACATTAATTTTTTCTGGCCCTTCCTATATCTCATTATAAATATAGTGGCCAGCATCAACATGTTTGAGTAAGGGTACTGTAAACAGAAGGAACTGAGCTAGGTGGGAATGTTAGGGCAGTAAAGGAAGTGACAAGAATAAGAATAAGAATAATATATTTATATATCACTCCACAGTTTACAAAGTCATTCTATCACAAGAGCCCTGATTTATTCTTGTCCCCATTTTACAAATAAGGAAACTGAGATCTAGATAGGTAAAGAGACTTACCCTGATTCACAAGTCATGTAAATGGTCTACCCAAGACTCAATAGGGTGGGCTAGGTGGTACAGTGATAGATATCTAATCTGTAGTCAGGAAGACCTGAGTTCAAATTTGACTTCAGATACTTTCTAGTTGTGTAATCCTGGACAAGTTACTGAATCCCTGTCTGCCTCAGTTTCCTCAGATACAAAATACTTATAATAATAGCACCTACTTCCCAGGATTATTTTGAGGATTAAATGAGAAATGGGGGGGGGTGAATTCCTTTGCAAAACTTAAAACACTACATAAATATTAGGTATTATTATTCTTACTATATCCCACTGTCTCTGCTAATAATAATAAGCTCACATTTATATGGTTTCATAGTTAATAAGCTAACATTAAGTAGCTACCGTGTACCAGCTCTATAGAGACACCTTCTATAGAACTTGACATATAGACACAATAAGGTATTGTGATTTTTTCTTTATTTTATTCCAGCAACAAATTTTCACATAAGTTTGCCATGGTTACATGATTCATGTTGTCTCTCTCCCCTCTTCCTTCTCCTCTCCCACAGTTGACAAGCAATTCCACTGGGTTATACATGCATTATCACTCAAAACCCATTTCCATATTATTCATTTTTGTAATAATCTTTTAAAACCCAAACTCCAAACCCTGTTCCCATATAAACAAGTAATAAATTCTGTTTTCTTCTACATTCCAACTCCAACTGTTCTCCAGAAGGGGAATGGAATAGCAGTCTTTGTCATAAGTCCTTTAGAATTATCCTGGATCATTGCACTGCTTTTAGTAGCAGAGTTGATTACATCTGATCATCCCACAGTGTTTCAGTTACTGTGTATAATGTTCTCCTGGTTCTGCTTATTTCACTCTGTATCAGTTCACGTAAGTTTTTCTAGCTCTTTCTCAAATCATCCTGTTCATTATTCCATATAGCACAATAGTATACTATCATCATGATATATACAATTTCTGCAGCCATTCCCCAATTGAGGGACATCCCCTCAGTTTCCAATTTTTTTTGCCACCACAAAGAGCACAGCTATAAATACAATGAGGCATTATGGATGAAAAATTGGCTTCCAAGCCAGCAAGACCAAGTACAAGTCTCGCCTCTGGCACATAAGCATTCTCCCAGCTCACCTCTCTTGCTGGATTCCCTGGACTTCCCTAAAGGCCCAGTGAAAATCCTTCCTTCTCCAGAAAGCCCTTCCTGTTCCTCCCTTAATTCCAATGCCTTCCCTCTGTTGATTATTTCCAATTTATCCTGTCTTAGATTATTTGTACATAATTATTGGAATGATGCTCCTAAAGGGCAGGGACTCTGTTTTTTTGCTTTTTTATTTCCCCAGCACTTAGCTATTGTTGTTGGGAGGTGTGTGTGGGGTGTGTGTGGGTGGGGAGGTTCTTTGTACTCAGAAAGAGCCAATGACTTAACTTGTTTTTTTCTTATTTATTTTTTTATGAGTGAACTTTGATTTGAAAAAATTTATTTAATTAGTTAATTTAGAATATTTTTCCATGGTTCCATGATTCATGTTCTTTCCCTCCCCTCCTCTCACCCCCTTCTCATAGCCAATGCACAGTTCCACTGGGTTTTACATGTGTCATTGGTCAAGACCTATTTCCACATTATTAATATTTGCTCTAGAGTGATTGCTTAAAGTCTGCATCCCCTATCATATCCTTATTTATTTTTTTTAAATCCTTACCTTCCATCTTGGAATCAATACTATGTTTTGGCTCCAAGGCAGAAGAGTGGTCAGGGCTAGGCAATGGGGATTAAGTGACTTGCCCAAGGTCACACAGCTAAGAAGTGTCTGAGGCCAAATTTGAACCCAGGACCTCCCATCTGTAGACCTGGCTCTCAATCCACTGAACCACCCAACTGTCCCCTCAGTGACTTAAACTGTGCATGAATTGGATTTAAATGAGGCAGAGCTCTACAAAGTCATCAGTCTCACTCTCTCTTCCTGAGTCATCAAAGTCCAGTGGTGAGACAAAAGTCAGGACGATTGGCAATGGCCCAGGATGCAGTGGATGACCTTGGTATCTTCCATGTCTGACCAAGCTCTAGGCACTCCACAGTGCCTGCTTCAGCCAACTTCCGTGGCCACTAGAACAAATTGTTCTCCTCCATCCATTCTGGAGGGAAGTCTTCACATGCCTGGGGTAGACACCCTCCCAACTCATCAGGGCTGTGAAGCCTATCGATTCCCCTCAACCTGGTTTAGCCCAGCTGCTGAGACAGTTTTACCAGGGCGCAGAGGTGGCCCCTGTATTCTTGGGGTCGCAAATGAGAGGTCGGTGATTGGTGGACCCCAAAGGTATAGCCCTGAAACTACCCTGAAAAAACCCTGAAAAAAGGTGTAGCCCAAAAGTAGCCCTGAAAAGCATTTGGAAAGCCTTTATTTCTGAAGTGCCAGTCCTCCCTGAACACCCATGCCTGGCATAGACTCGATGCTCTAAAAAAATGTTGATGGCCCGATGACTGATTCTCTGGCTCCACCTGACAAGAGGAGGGTGTTACTCTAACCCTGAGACAGCAGCTACCTGGTACCTAGGCTGTCTCCGAATGCTCTGCTTGATGCCAGGAGCTGGCGATGGTGACGCACCTTCAAGGGCAACAAGAGGAGATGATCAAAACACCACCTGGGGGCTGCGAAGCTGTCGCAGCTCCCTTTTTCACTGGGTAACTCTGCATTTGGCTGCAGCCCTTCCACACGCTTAGCCCATCTTGGGTGACAGATTGGGAGGTTAGGCAGGCTTCTGAGTCTGATGTGCTTATTTAATCTGTTTCCAAAGAACAGGATAAATTGGGAAAGTTTGCGATCTAGCCATTCAAGAGCATATGGTTTCAGGCATCTTCTTGGTATTTCCTTCCCCATCCAGAGTCAGAGAGGAGGTGCCTTCATGCAGTGCAGCAAAGAGGAATGAGCACTGAATTTAGAGTCAGAGGATGAGGATTCAAATTCTAACTATGCAGCTGATGACTGTATGACCTTGAGTGAGTCATTTCTCCATATTTGAGCCTCAGTCACCCTTTCAGGACCCTGGATACTGTCTGTGGTGGTCCCTTCCAGCTCAAAATGATGTGGCTCTAGAGTTCCACAGCTTGGCATTCTAGTGGCTGTCGCCATGGTAAAGGAAAGGTCTTTGAAACTGAGGGGATTTTTTTAACTCTTAGAATCAATAGTATGTATTGGTTCCAAGGCAGAAGAGTAGTAAGGGCTGGGCAGTCAAGGCTAAGTGACCTGTCCAGGGTCACACAGCTACCAAGTATTTATTATTATTATTTTTTATTTTTTTTTAAAAATCCTTACCTTTCATTTTAGAGTCAATACTGCATATTGGAAAATACTGTGTATTGGTTCCAAGGCAGAAAAGTGGTAAGGGCTAGGAAATGGGGGTTAAGTGATCTGCCCAGGGTCACACAGCTAGGAAGTATTTTTTGTATTTTTTAAAAGCTTTACCTTCCATCTTGGAATCAATACTACATATTGGAAAATACTGTGTATTGGTTCCAAGGCAGAAAAGCAATAAGAGCTAGGCAATTGGGGTTAAGTGACTTGCCCAGGCTGTCCCCTTGTCTCTAGATCTGGCTCTCCATCCACTGAGCCACCTGGCTGTCCCTAGAGGCACCTTCAATGTCAGTCCAGTCTTGCCCGCATAGCATATCACTTACTCTTTGGGTCATTGATCCCATCCATCCTATTTTCAAACAGTATAAAAAATAAGCTGCAGCCTAAATAAAACATGGCAGACGACCATAATTTTCATACTCTGGCTTGAAATAAAATCTTCAGTGTCTCCATGTGGATGCCAAAGATAAGTGCTGGCATAGGTTAATAGACTGATAGAAAAGAAGTGTCTGGGGCCAGATTTGAACCCAGGACTTTCTGTCTCTAGGTCTGGCTCACAATCTACTGAGGCACCTTCCTACTCCCAGGAGCAGCCACCCAGAACCCAGAGTTCCCAAGAACCAATGATATTTGGAACTTGCAGTTGAGGGTACTGCAAAAAAAGACAGAGAAAAAACTCTTGACTAGGCAAGTGGAGAAGTTGGGGTAGCCTGGGGGTTAGAATACTACATCTGTCATTAGGCACCCTGCTCTTCTCTCTTGATACTTTTCTGGGTCATTGTGAATGATGGCAATTGGAAATGAGAGGCTGAGCCAGAGAGATTGCTGAGAATTGATTGAGTAGGAGCCAGGAGGGCATGATGGAACCTAACCCAAGGAATACAGCTGGCAGTAAATGAAGGGCTGATAGCCTGGAAGTCTTCTTTCAGTGGAGGCTTTGGGAGGAGTTCTTCAGGGGAAGAGAGTCCTAAGAGCCCTGAAGATGTGCAAATACCAAAAATGGATGCAATCTCATAGGATGGTGTGTTTCTTAGTGAGGAGCTTTATTGGAAGCATGATCAAAATGGAGTATAGTCCAAAGCCCTTTTAAATGCATTGGTTTTATTTGTGAAAACATCCTTTAAAATTTTATGTAATCAAAATTGCCCATTTTGTCTTTGTGAACCTCTTGATCTCTTGTTTCATCATGAAGTCTTCCTTGATCCTTAGAGCTGGCTGATAATTTCTTCCCTGGTCCTCTGACTTGTCTATGGTTTCATCCTTTATGTCTAAATCATGTACCCATTTAGGAATGAATATTTGTGTAATTTCTACTGCTTTCCAGGCATTGGGCTAACCCTTTATAAATATCCCATTTTATACAAACAATAATCCTTCAAGGCAGATGTTATTATTATTCCCATTTTACAACTGAAGAAACAGAGGAAAACAGAGACTTGTACTGGGTAACATAACTGACAAATATCTGAGTCTGGATTTGAACTCATCTTTTTGACTCCAGACACAATACTCTATCCCCTGAGCCATCTAGCTGCCCAATTCCCAATTTTTCATTGATTCCCTTGACATTCATGATCTTTTGTTCCTCCTGATGGACTTTCTTGTTATTTTTTTTAGCTCTATAAAGTGATTCTTGGATAATTTGATTAGTATAGCACCAAATAAGAAAATTAAATTAGGTAGTTTTGTCATTTTTACCACATTGGCTTGACCCACCAAGGAACAACAAATATTATTTCAGTTCTTTAGATTTGTCTTTTTCTGTGTAAAGAATGTCTTGTAATTGTGTTCATGTAGTTCCTATGTGTATTTTGGCAAGTGGACTCCCAAGAATTTTATACCATCTGAGATTATTTTATTTTTATTTTTTTTATATTTTTGTTTTTATTTTGAATATTTTCCCATAGTTACATGTTTCATGTTCTTTCCCTTTACCCGAACCCCCTAGCTCCCCTTAGCCGACACACAATTTGAGATTTTTTTATTTAATTTTTTTTAACCCTTAACTTCTATGTATTGGGTCATAGGTGGAAGAGTGGTAAGGGTGGGCAATGGGGGTCAAGTGACTTGCCCAGGGTTACACAGCTAATTTGAGATTATTTTAAATGAAGTTTCTTTATCTCTTCCTGCTGGATTTTGTTGGTAATATAGCAGAATGCTGATCATTTGTGTGGGTTTATTTTGTGTATTGCATCTTTGCTGAAGTTGCTAATTGTTTCAGTTAGTTTTTTGATTGACTAAACCATCATATTGTTCGGAAAAAGAGAGAGTTCTGTTTTCCTTTGCCTGTTTATTACCTAAATTTTGTTTTCTTGTTTTATTGCTATAGCTAGCATTTCTAGTACAATACTGAATACCAATAGTGATGGATGTCCTTGCTTTACCTCCCAATCTCATTGGAAAGACTTCTAGCATATCCCTTTTACAAATAATGCTGGTTCTTGGCTTTTGATAGTTATTATTTATCATTTTAAGGAAAGCTCCATTTATCCTTATTCTTTCTAGTATTTTTTAATAGGATTAGATATGGTATTTTGTCAAAAGCTTTTCTGCATCTATTAAGAAAAGAGTATGATTTTTTCTTTTTGCTATTAATATAGTTATTTTTATATATCTAGTTTTCCCATTATTGAACCAGCCTTATATTCCTAGTATAAATCCATCCTGGTCATAGTGTATGATCTTTGTGATATGTTACTGTAGCTTCCAAGCTGATATTTTATTTAAATTACTGTCATCAATATTCATTCAGAAAATTATGGTTTTTACCTCTGTTTTGTCTCTTTCAAGTATAGACATTAAGACCATATTTTTGTCATAGAAAGAGTTTTTTTTTTTTTAACCCTTAACTTCTATGTATTGGCTCATAAGTGGAAGAGTGGTAAGAGTGGGCAATGGGAGTCAAGTGACTTGCCCAGGGTCACACAGCTGGGAAGTGTCTGAGGCCAGATTTGACCCTAGGACCTCCTGTCTCTAGGCCTGACTCTCAATTCACTGAGTTCCAGCTGCCCCCCATAGAAAGAATTTGATAGGACTCCTTTACCAATATTTTTAGGCAGTTTATGTAGACTTGGAATTAATTGTTCATTAAATTAACATCCTTAAATATTAGAATTCCCATGTAAATCCATCTGGACCTAGTATTTTTTCCTTCAGAATTCATATATAACCTGTTCAGTTTCTTTTTCTAAGCTAGAGTTATTTAAGTACTCTCTTATTTTGTTTATCTGTAAATATTCATTGATTTAATCTAGATTGATGATTTTGTTGATATAACTGAATAAACTAGCTCTTAATAATTGCTTTTATTTCTCCTTATATTGGTTATGAAATTATCTTTTTCATTTTTTATCCTGGTAATGTGATTTTCTTCTTTCTTTTTAAAAATCAAATTATTTAATGCCTTATCTTTTGTTTTTTTCAAACAACCAGCTCCTGCTCTTATTTATGAGTTCAATGGGAGTATTTTCTCTGCTTTGTTTTTTATTTTAATTTTTCTGATCTCTCATTTGATTTTTAAGATTATTATTTTTGTTTTCAATTGGGTTTTTTACATTTTTTGTTGGCATTCTAACTTTTTTTTAAGTTGCATACCTATTTCATTGACCTGTTCTTTAGTACTTTCATTGATAGGTTTAGATCTATAAAGTTCCTCCCAAGTACTGCTTTGGTTGCATCCCACAAATTTTGGCATGCTTCCGCATTGTCATTATCTTTAATGAAATTGTTTAGTGTTATTGTGATTTGTTCTTTGATCTACCCACTCTTTAGGATTGGTATTTCATTCTCAATTGATTTTTAGTCTTAGCTCTAAATGCCCTTTATTGATTGTAATTTTTATTGCATTGAGACCATTAAAATGCATTTAATATTTCTGCTTTTCTGAATTTGTTAGAGTTTTTTTGCACTAATACATAGTCAATTTTTATGAAGTTCCATGCAGAGATGAGGAATCTGTATAGTCCTTTCTATTCCCATTCAATCTTTTCCAGAGGTCCATCATATCTAACTTTTCTAAAAAAAATTTCAGGTCTCTAGCTCCATTTGTGTTTATTTTCTTCTGTTGGGTTCATCTAGGTCTGAAAGCAATAAATTGAGGCCTTCTATTATATTTTTGTTATGTTTATTATTTTTTACTATTTTACTACTAATAATTTATTATTACTACTAAATATTGTATTTTTACTATATAAATTTATTATTTCTCTATGTAACTTGTTTAACTTTTCCTTTAAAAATCTAGATGCTATACGATTTGGTACATATATGTTTAGTATTAATATTAATTTATTGTCTATGGAACCTATTATCAAGCTGTTGTTTCACTATTAATCTCCTTAATTTGTTTTATTTTTGCTTTTGCTTTGAGATAATGATGGGCACTCCTGCCTTTTTTTGCTTCAGCTGAAGCATAATGATTCTGCTCCAGCCTCTTATTATAATGTTGTATTTGTCATTCTCTTTGAAGTGTGTTTCTTGTAAACAACATATTGTCGAATTGTGGTTTTGAATCCATTTGACTATCTTCTCTTGTTGGTTTTTTTCACATTTGTAGTTGTGATTCTTAGCTATGTCTTTCTCTTCATCCTATTCTATTATACTTTTCTTTCTCATTTTTTCTCATCCCCTCTTTTAGTGTTTGTTTTGCTTCTAATACCTCCAATAGTCTACCTCCCTCTTATTCCCTTCCTTTCTCTTTCTCTCCTATTTCCCTGTTGAATTAGGTGTGTTTACTTTTGAAACCTGTTTCTTATTCAGTTTACAGCTAGGACCCTTTGTAATGACTATTCCTTTTCACCTGGATCTGTGACTCAAAACTGGGTCTACCTCCTACACCATGTCAGGGGTCTCCTAGGGTCTCTTTCTGATCCAATGTTTCCTCTCCTTGTAGCTAGTGTCAGTCTTTTTTCATTACCTGGGTGCTGGAATCCCCCACATATGGTATATCTCTGGCTAAGCTCTGTTTCCAGTGTCTTGCAGACCTCTCTATCTATCTTCCCAAGCCACTCTTGTCTTGAGAAACGACTCATTATGACTTTTTCTTGGCTCTCTCAATAAGAATTTCATTTCTTGTATATTGTAGATCTTAGCAGAGGCATTTTAGTGTGTAGGCTATACTGATCCCTCTCATTTGGATATCTTGACTTTGCCCCTTTTAAAATAATAAATCTTAAGAATGAACAACATTTCAGGGCAATGTGGTGAATAAATGAAAGGAACAAATGAAAAAATATTCATAAAACATTTACTATGTGCCAGGTCCCAAGCTAAACACCAAGGATGTAGTTATAAAAGAAAACAATGCAAAGAGAAGTAATGGATATTGTGAGGAGGAAAGAGTATTGGACTTGTCATTAGAGAGTTCTGTATTAATATTTTCTATTTAGTAGGTGTGTGACCTTGGGGAAATTACTTATTCTCTTGGGGACTCAGTTTTCTCAATTAAAAAATAAGGATTTTGATTAGATATTCTCTAAAGTCTTTTCTAGGCTGCCTTCAAATGAAATAATGTATAATAATTATAATTATAATAGAGGCTATCATCTACCCAGAGCTTTAAGGTTTTATAAGCACTTTTACATGTTAAATTACAAAACAGGAGCAGCAAGGTAGCTCAGTGGATAGAGAGCTAGGCCTAGAGATAGGAGGTCCTAGGTTTAAATCTGGCCTCAGACACTTCCTAGCTATGTGACCTGAATAAGTCACATAACTTCAATTACCTAGCCCTTATTGCTCTTTTGCCTTAGAAGCCTTAGTGTCTATCTACTCTAAGTCAGAAGGGAAGGGTTTTTTTAAAACCCACTTCATAAGGCTTAAAGAACTATTAAAATTATAGCTATCATCACTTTCATTCTTATCATTATTCCTTTTTCTAGGCAGAATAGTATAAATTATCCCAGAAGTTTCATTTTACCTTTTCCTTAAAAAAAAAATCTTATTATAAGATCATAGTTTTAGAGCTGAAAGAGACTTTAGAGGCCATTGAATCCAATTGCGACATTTATAGATGGGGAAAATTGAGACTAAGAGCAATTAAGTGACTTGTCCAGGGCCACATAGCTATTAAGTGTCTGAGGCAGGATTTGAACTTACATCTTCTTGTCTCCAAGAGTAGTGTTGTCTCCACTGTACCACCTACCAGCCAGGAGATGATGTTTTCTCCTCTCTTTCTCTATTATAGTATTGACATCTCTTATGCCTCAGGAAATAGAAAGAAAGAAAGG
>NC_058130.1:767063644-767116571 GCF_016433145.1 Gracilinanus agilis
AGAGAGAGAGAGAGAGAGAGAGAGAGAGAGAGAGAGAGAGAGAGATGGAGGCAGCTGGTTGACTCAGTGTATTAGAGAGCCAGGCTTAGAGATGGGAAGTCCTGGGTTCAAATTTGACCTCAGATACTAGCTGTTGGGAAGTCACTTAAACACCATTGCCTAGCCCTTACCACTCTTCTGCTTTAGAATAATGCTGTGTATTGGTTCTAAGACAGAAAGTAAGGGTTTAAGAGAGAGAGAGAGACAGAGAGAGAGGAAGGGAGGGAGGGAAGGAGAGAGGAAGAAAAGAATAGAATCCCAGTTCTTAATAAGCTTGCATTTTTTCATATACTCAGTTGTAAAAGCTTAAAAGGTCATTAAAATATAAGTATAGGTAAGTGCAAAGGACACGGCACAAAGTAATACAAAGTCATTTCAGAGATTTCTAAAATGGATGGTTCAGGAAAGGTCTCAGTCAGGAGGTAGCGTCTGGGCTGGGTTTTGAAGGGAGGCAGGGCTTGGAAGAGGTGGAGGGAGGTACAGAAGAAGGACATTCCAAGCATGGGCACAGGCCAAGGCAGTAAAAGGTCATAGCCAGCAAACATTCAGCAAGCTGGTTTGGCTGGGGTAGGGAGTTTGGGCAGGAGATTATTGTGGATGATGAATTAGAGAAGGAAGAGCCTGGGGGTAGGCAGGAAAGATCTCGATCACTTCCCTTGCATGTTTTGCTGCCTTAGATAACATTTATTATTTTAAGAGGGTCATTTATCATGAAGCTCCTCTTTAGCATTTTCTTATTTTCAGTGCTATCTGTATTCATCCTGGCCTGATAATGCACTTTATCGATTAACCTGATCCCCAGCTCCTCCTCCTTCTCTTATTCCTCCTCTTCTTTTTCCTCCTGTCCCTCCCCCTCCTCTCCTGCCTCCCTTGTTCTCTTCATCCTCCTCTTCTCTTCATCCTCCTCCTTCCCCTTTTCTCTTCTTTTCCCTCCCTTCTTCCTTCTCTGGCTTTCTCCTTCTGCTGCCCATTTGGGAGCTATTTGGATATTTTTGCACCTTCGTCTGTGAATAGCTAGATGTGGAGGGAAAGAAGGGAATTAAGCCTGGAAAATTGGTCTGCTTTTCTTGTCTTGTTGAATTCTCTTTGGTAAGGAAGAACAGAGAGAGTGACATTCAAATTGTGGCTCCCCAATGCAGGATCCAAAGATTTAATCATAATGATGAGAGCTAGCATTTAAGCAGCACTTTATAAATATTATATCATTTGATCCTCACAACAACTCTGTTGTTGGAGCCATTGTTTTTCTAATTCATAACTAGCCTCTTCAGGTAAGAAGACCTCAGACCCCTGATATATCCTGAGTGCCTTCCATTTTCCGATGGGCAGTGTGTCCCCTGAGGAGAATCCAACCTAAGAATCCTTCATTTCTCCTTTTCTCTCCATCTTGATTCCTTGGAAACCCAGTTCAATTCTATGCTGTCTTCCCCTCTGGAATGCCTAGCCCTCTGCCAAACCTCAGTCTTGAATCACTCCAACCACCATTGTTTTCACTCCTACATGGAGGCTGTTGAACGAAGGAGGAGAAAATCACATAACTATTCTCACTGAGTCCACTACAACCTCAACTGAGCCCTCTTTGCTGCTAGGCAATCCTACCACACCTCCCTTATTAAATCAGTATTCCACTGTCCACAGCAGCTCTTTCATACTTTTTCATCCTGCCTCAAATGCCTCTCCTCATTCTCTCGGCTGAGAACATTGCCTCATATTTTACAGGAAAAAAAATTGAGGGCATTTGCTGTGAACTTCTCTTCCTCATCTCCTGTTATTCAGATGTTTTCTGCCACTTTCTCCTCCTTTACCCCTTTCTCACATGATGAGGTACTGCCTTACTCTTTACCAAAGCTAACCTCTCCATTTGTTCAAGTGACCCCTATTTTATCCTGTCTCTTCCAACAAATTGCTCCTTTATCATCCCTATTCTTTCACTTATTTTCAATTTCTCTGTCTACCAGCTCAATGACACTGCCTGCAAACATGCCCCTGTCTCCCCTATTCTGAAAAATCTCTCATTTGATCTTTCTGCCCCTATTGTCTAACTATTGTCCTCTATCTCTCCTATCTTTTGTAGCTAACTATTGTCCTCTATCTCTCCTGCCTTTCGTAGCTAACTATTGCCCTCTTTCTCTCCCACCTTTTGTAGCTGACTATTGTCCTATCTCTCCTATCTTTTGTAGCTAAATTTCTCAAAAAGACTGTCTACATGTGTTTCCACTTTCTCTCCTCTCACTTTCTTCTAAACCCCTTAAAAGCTGACTTCTGACTTTTCCATTCCACCAAAACTTCTCTCTCCAAAGTTACCAATGATCACTTAGTTGCCAAATCCAATGACCATTTCTCAGTCCTCATTCTCCTTGACCACTCCACAGCCTTTGACACTGTTGATGACTGTTTCCTTCTTGATAAGTCTTTTCTCTAGCTTTCAAGACACAACTCTCTTTTGGTTCTTCTCCTACCTTCTGACCATTTATTTTGCCTCCTTTGCAGGATCCACCTCCAGATCATACCCCCTAATCATAGGTATACCTCAGGGCCCTGTCCTGGGTCCTCTTCTCTTCTTCTTCTCTACTACTTCACTTGGTGATCTTATCTGCTCCCATGGATTTATACTCTCTCTGTGCTGATGACTGATTGATGATGATTCTCAAATCTACCTGTTCTGCACCAGACTCTCTGCTGACCTCCAATCTCCCATCTCCAATGGCCTTTCACATGTGTCAAACTGGATGTCCAGTAAACATCTTAACACATCTAGAGCAGAACTTCTTATCTTCTTCCATAAACCCTCCACATTCTCTATTATTGTAAAAGGCAACATCATCCTCCCACTCCCTCAGGCTCAGAATCTAGGTACCTTCCTGGACTCCTCAATATCTCTCACTGCCACCCCACCTGCCACCCAAGGTCTATTAAGTTTCACCTATGCAACATCTCTTGAGCAGCCTCTTTTCTCCTCTGACATTGCCACCTCTCTGGTATCCACCCTCATCATCTTGCACCTGGATTATTGCAACAGCCTCCTGTTGGGTGTGCCTGCCTCAAGTTTCTCCCCACTCCAATCTATCCTCCATTCACTAAAGTGATTTTCCTAAAATGCAGGTCTGACTTTGTTGCCCTCCTACTTAATAAACTCCAGTGGCTCCCTATTGCCTTCAGGATCAAGTAAAAGATCCTCTCTTTGGATTCAAAGAAGCCCTCCTAACTTTCTAATCTTCTTATAACTTAGGCTACAGCATAATCATCCTGCTAATCATTTCTTATAGCACAATGGTATTCCATTATAATCATGTACCACAATCATATCCCACAATTAATCTGGAAATATGTTTTACATGACTACACACACACACACACACACACACATATATATATATATACATATATATATAACATATATCAAGTCACTTGCTTTCTCAGTAAAGAGGGAGGGAAGGATAGAATTTAGAACTCAAAATTTCTAAAAAAAATAAATGTTATGCATTCTTACATGTAATTGGAAACAAAATATGTTTTTAAAAGCCCTCTGTACCCTCTGATACTGTAATACCATTACTGGGTCTATATCCCAAAGAGATAATAAAAAAGGGGAAAAGATCTACTTGTACAAAAAATATTTATAGCTGCTCTTTTTGTGGTGGAAAAGAATTGAAAACTGAGGGGACGTCCATCAATTGGGGAATGGCTGAACAAATAGTGGTATATGTTGGTTACTTTTATGCTATAAGAAATGATAAGCAGGATGACTTCAGAAAAACTGGAAAAATCTACAGGAACTGATGCAAAGCGAAATAAGCAGAACCAAGAGAATAGTGTGAACAGTAACAGCAATATTGGATGATGATTATCTGTGAAAACTTGGCTGCTCTCAGCAATGCATTGATCTGGGACAATCGTGAAAGACTTATGATGGGAAATGCTGTTTATCTCCAGAGAAAGAACTGCTGCAGTTGGATAGATGTGGATCAAAGCATACTATCTTTTGAATCAGTGCCTTTGCAGTTTTATTTGGGGAGTTTGTATGCATGTGCTCTTACAACAATGGCCAATATGGGAATGAATTTTGCATGATAATTTTTTTAAAAGAGGAAAAAAAAACCTCTAGTTTTGCCATCTGATCTTTGGAAAGGTTTGCTAGTACAATGGGGAGAGTGCTGGGGCCCAAGGACCAAACCACAGAGTGCAAGAAACTGGGTCAGTGTCCTCCTTTTATATATGAAAAAACTGAGGACTGGAAAGACAAAGGCCAGGATCATATAGAGAGCAGGTGTCTGAGACAGGACTTGAGGCTCAGATCTTCCTATGAAACCTTGGACAAGTCACTTCACCTATTTCAGCCCCATTTTCCTTATTTGTAAAATAACAATAAAACTCTCCTAGCGTTATTGTGAGTACCCACTGAGATAACATAAAGTGCTTACTTAAAGCACTGTATTCTTATTTTTATTATTTGCTCAGGGCACAGCTGAGCAGAAACAAGAATAGCAGCTGTCTTTACGAAGACCTCTTTTTCCTTTTATAAAGTTAAGTTCTTAAGGAAGGAAACCAGTATTTATTAAGCACCTACTATGTGCCAGGCATTGTGCTAAGAGCTTTACAACTATCTCATTCAATCTTCACAACAACCCTGGAAGGTATGTGCTGTTGTTATCTCCGTTTTCCAGTTGCAGAATCTGAGACAGGCAGAGGTTAAGTGACTTACCCAGAGTCACACAACTAATAAATATCTGACGTTGCATTTGGACTCGTGTTCCTGACTGCAGGTCCAAGGCTTTATGCACTACTCCACCTGGCAGCCTCAAACATTAGGACCAGAATCAAGAGTAGAGAAAGAATTTTGTATACATTCTGAGAAGCAGTAGCTCAGTCTATATTTTTTGTTGTTGTTCCAAAGGGCAGCAACATCACTGGGTTGGAAGGTGGGTGACTGGAGAGGTGGGGTAGAGCTAGAAATGTCTGGGAAGAAAAACAAAAGACATCTACAAATTTTTTTCCTAAGGGTAAAAGAAGGTGGTCTCTAATGGTAGAGTGCTGGGGTCCAAGGACCAAACTACAGAGTGCTTTTAAAAAATTAATTATTTTTTAAATCTTAAGTAATTAATTAAATTAATTTATATTGAGTAAGTTTTAGTTAATTTATTAATTCTTTTGCTTAATTAAGATTTTTTAATTAATTAAGATGTGAACCTTTTCTGGAATACTACTATGGAGCCATTCCCCTTTAAAAGATCTTTATGCAAATATTGGGAAGATCTGTGATTCCATTCTGCCTGGGGAATTCCTAGTCTTCATCATCTCCAGAAACTCATCTTTTTGTAAGATGAAATCAACCTGGAAACTCACACCTCCTCAGATCATTTCCCACATGATTTCATCATGGCTTCCTTCCTCCCTGTTCTGGGTAAACACCCTCTCCCAGATTACTCACTTGGCTTTTCAGCCTTTTTTCTGTTGTCTCCTCCATTAGATTGGGTAACTTGAAGGCGGGAACTGGTTTATGCCTTTCTTTGTAATCCTAAATGCTTATTACAGTGCCTTGCCTAGTAGGCATTAATAAGTATTTATCAAGTTGCACCTGGGTGGCTCGGTGGATGGAGAGCCTGGACAAGAGATAAGAGATTCTAGGTTCAAATCTGACCCCAGTCACTTCCTAGCTGTGTGACCCTGGGCAAGTCACTTAACCCCCATTGCCTAGCCCTGACCACTCTTCTGCCAGAGAACCAATACACAATATCAGTTCTAAGGCAGAAGGTAAGGATTTAAATAAATAAATGTTCGTTGATTCTATTGACTGATGAGCTCCTGCTGTGGGAATATCCTCCACCAATTCAGATTGCACTTCTGCCAATGATTTAATAGCCAATGATTTTCCCAACGTCACACAGCTAATGAGGAAAGAGGTAGGATTTTAACCCAGCTCTTAACGACTCTGAGCCCAGCTATGCCACATTTCCCACCTACCCTCCCTCCATACTTGGTTCTAATTAAACCACAAATTGAATGATGCCAGCCAAGGAGCTAGAGAGCACCAGGTGTCTCAGGAGCCTCATTTCATCCCAGACTGCCAGGCAACGCCTGCAAAGGATCAAAGTAAACTTCAAGGACAAAAATCTATTTTCCTAAAGAAACTCTCGCCTCTGAAATTCACCCACGCAGAGTTGTGTGCAAGCAGATAATTGATACTGAATACATTAATAGGAAGCCTGTTTCCTCAAAACAGTAGAAGTCCAGCGCAGGGGTTTGGGGGAGCTGCTGGAAAAGATAGCTGAGATCTAGCTCTCTATTCCAGAGACTTCACGGTTGGCCATCACCACCCAGAGGATTTCAGGTCCTCAATGAGATTTCACGATCGCTGCGTCACAGATTGCCCAAAGGAGATCAGCCCAACAACCCACATATTCGACATGCTCGTTGGCAAGACTGTGACATGCAGTAGAAAGACCAGCTTATGGGTGGACATGAGAAAATGGATCTGGGACAATGTGGTAATCTGGGTAGAGCCCAGACTCATGAATTGTCTACGGTCCAAGAGGTGAGAGAGTCCTGAGTGGCAAAGAAGAGAGGCAGCTAATGATAAGAGCAAGAAAGAAAAGAGATTGCTCTTAGAGAAGCGAGTGACTACGTGTGTGGAAGGTGGCATACATGGTCAGAGAGGGTAGTTATCAGTTGGTTTTACTTGACTATCTTTGTTGTAAAGGAAGGCTCAGGGGGTGCAATGGTACTTCCTTCTACCAGAACCCCTTGCTTTGACCTGGCTTGGTGCTTCTCATCAAACACTGTCCTCCTCTGATATTTGGAATCATCACTTTTAGAAACTTGCGATTTTCTCAGTGATTTTCTCTCCTTACCTGTAGCCTTAAGAGGAGAAAACCAATCAGATCCATAAAAGCATGGCCCTTTCCCTTTCCTATGAAACACCTGGGCAGCTTTGATCCTGGGGCAGCCTTGACCCTCAGGCTGCCCTAAACCCAGAGCTCACTGAGCATAGACCCTGGCAGGGTAAGATTAGTTTAGCCACATAGCAGGCTTTAGGCATAGCTTCTTTGAAGACTGTCATATCATCAGCTTTGAAACTATTCCCCAAACCTAAAGGACATGTGGGAGTAAGCCTCAGCCATGAGCTTCCTGATAGTCTAAATTGAAGAGCTAAGATTTGAGAAGATAGAATCCCTCCTTTTGGCTTTGAAGACCAGCAGACTAACATGGCCAACATACAGGGGGGAAATCTGTGTGCAATTATATCAAAACTGTATCTTTGCTGAATATTCTTTCCATGCTAGATAAACTTCCCTTTTTAACTGTTAGATGATTTATTGTTTAAATCTTAGAATCAAAACTTTGTATTAGTTCCAAGGCAGAAGAATGGTAAGGGCTAGGCAATGGGGATTAAGTGACTTGCCCAGGATCACATAGCTAGGAAGTGTCTGAGGTCAAATTTGAACCCAGGACCTCCTGACTCCAGGCCTGGCTCTCTATTCACTGAACCACCTCACTGCCCCATGGATTGTCTTTTGTATTTTATGTATCTCCAGTCCTTAGGATAATGCCTGATATATGGTAGGTGCTTAATAAATGCTTGTTCACTGACTCTCTGATACTGGGAACCAACCAATAATAATAATAAATATTATTATTAATTAATTTTAATCATTATTAAAAATTAATAATAAATGGACAGCCTATGTGCTGCTCTGGTACTTGTTTGGTAGAAGAAGACTTAGAATAGAGATTCTTAACCCAGGAGAGATTTCAGGGAGGCCATGAACTTGGGCAGAAAACAAATTACATCTTTATTTCAGTATGCTTGGTTTCCTTGGTAATGCTGTAGTTTTATATTGTGCATTTAAAAACATGGTTCTGAGAATGGACATAGGCTTCACCAGATGACTCCAGGGGTCAGTGACAACAAAATGAGACCCTTGTACTAGAGAAAGACAACCCCCGGCATCTTGGAAAGACCCTGGGAATACCAGTCTGATCGATAGATTAGGATTGCTTTTCTTGGGGCAGCTAGATAGTACAGTGGATAGAGTGCCAGGCCTGGAGTCAGGAGGTCCTGAGTTCAAATCTGACTTCAGATACTTCCAAGCTGTGTGACCAGTGAGAAGTCACTTAACCCCCATTGCTTAGCTCTTACTGCTCTTCTACATTGGAACCAATACACAGGATTGATTCTAAGATGGAAAGTGAAGGCTTAAAAACATAAAAAATTACTCACAAGGAGTTGGCTTGGATGAGTTGCAAAATTGACTGATGGAGGCATGACCTTCATTGACAAGGTCGTAGATCCATTGAAGTATGTCTTATTCATTCTAGACATCTATTCTTGCTTCTCCCTCATGTCATTTATACTATCTTTGGAGTAGCCTTTCTGCTCAGGATCATTCCATTGTAGCCCTTGATACAGATCCCTGGGTATGTGTTTGCATTTGTGTGTGTGTGTTTATGAACATACACATAGTAAATCAATATACTTTATTACAGAGATTTTTAATTTTTATTTTAACTTTTTTACTTAGAATATTTTTCCATGGTTACATGATTTATGAATCCCGACCCCTCACCCCTTCCAGAGCTGACAAGCAATTCCACTGGGTTATACATGGATCATTATTCAAAACCTATTTCCATATTATTCCTATTTGCAGTAGAGCGATCTTGTAAAGCCAAAGCCCTAATCATATCCCC
The DNA here is from genome assembly GCF_016433145.1 of Gracilinanus agilis. Taxonomy (NCBI): domain Eukaryota; kingdom Metazoa; phylum Chordata; class Mammalia; order Didelphimorphia; family Didelphidae; genus Gracilinanus; species Gracilinanus agilis. The sequence goes on from NC_058130.1 coordinate 767,072,372, forward strand.
ATCTAACCATGTGATTGATCATATGTTTTTCTTCTGTGTTTCTGCTCCCACAGCTCTTTCTCTGGATGTGGAGAGCTTCTTTCTCATAAGTTCCTCTGGATTGTCCTGGGTCATTGCTCTAGCAGAAAAGTCTATTACATTCGATTATGCCATAATTTATCAGTCTCCGGGATTCTTAAGATAAGATCCATGAGCTTTCTTTTCTTTGACCCCTTCATTTCTGTCTTAGAATCAATACTGTGCATTGGTTCCAAGACAGAAGACTAGTAAGGGCCAGGCAATGAGGTTAAGTGACTTGCCCAGGTCACACAGCTAGGAAGTCTCTGAGGTCACATTTGCACCCAGGACCTCCCATCTCTTGCTCTGGCCCTCAATCTACTGAGCCACTTAGCCATAAACTTTCCAAAAAATATTTTGGGGACTGTTGCCTAGCAGATTTGGTTTCCTTTATAATCCTATATATTTTATCTTATGCATTTAAAACATTATTTGAGAAGGCTTCATCAAACTACCAAAGGGGGCCATAGCAAAACACACAAAGAAAATTAAGAACCTTTGCTTTATGATCAAAGAATTGGGTTCATATTCTCAGTATCTGGCATTACCATTCAGAGGTCAGCTTTGCATAAAGACATTATGATATATAAAAATTTCAGCTTAACAATGTAGATATATTAGTGGGTGATTTGCCACTTCTAATAATTGGTGCCAAAGGGGAATGGGCTGTTTTGGAAGGTAGTGAGTTCACCTTCAGTGGAAGGTGTTGTGTTGTTTTTTTTTTAAACTGGATAACCACTTGCAGAAATGTAGAAGGAATTCTTTAGGGAGTTGGATTAGATGGCAGCCTTCCATATACTTGTGTAACCCTTGGCTGAAGTGGCTCAGGTTTTTTTTCCCCTTGTAAATTCCCTGCGTCCTTTAGGTACCAGAAAGAAAAGAGATGGAGGGAATTTTACATAAACAAGGTTGCCTGTGCTCATTCTTCTATGCTGTGAAGAGGATTTTAAAAGAGAATCTCTTTTATGTGGGAGGAACTAGAAGCCAGTAAAAGAAGAAAATGGAGATAGCAAAGATATGTGCCAAGGTATGTAGGAGTGTTAGGGTCTGTAACACCCCCCCAAAAAAAACTCGACTTCCTTTCCCCCTTCCTTAATAGCTTATGAAAGTATTAAATGATTGACTTTCACCAGGAGACTTCCAGTTGCATCATTAGAAGACAGGATAAGCACAGCTCCCCAGGAAGGAGATGGAGAGCATTTGCCTCCTGCATGTGAGAAGACAAAGGAAACTGGAATATGAGGAGATGGGTTTTGCCCCCTTCTTTTTGTGACCTTGAAAGGTGATATTGCTTTCCAAAAAGAAAAAATAAAAGGCCTTTTGACTATACAAGTCTCAGTGTTGACACAGAGAGAATGAATGCAGAAGAGAAGCCAGAAGGAGTTAAGTGGTCTCGCTGCTCCAGAATTTTAAGCACCTACTGCTTTAACAGCCAATCACTTTCAATTTCACTTCAGTAAATGTACTTTAATCTCTATGTGAATGAGTGGCTTTTTGAGAGGCAACACAGTGAGAGGGGAAAGTTGGAGATTAGGATCTGAAAAGGAATGGGGCAAAACTGACTTAAATGTTAAGGGAAAGAATTCGTAGGGAGGAGGCAGCATGGCGCAGGGGGAAAAGCAGTAGTTTGGGGGGCATATGGGTGGCTCTGTGGATAGACAAGGCTTGGAGCAGGAAAGACCTGGCCCCAAATGTGGCCTCAGACTCTTGACACTGAGAAAGTCTCTTGACTCCAATTGCCTTACTGCTCTTCTGTCTTAGAACCAATACTTGTATCAGTTCTGAAACAGAAAGTAAAGGGTTGGTTGGTTTGTTTTTAAGCAGTGCTTCTGGAGCCAGGGTACCTGGGTTCAGATCCCACTTCTGATTCTTACATCCTGTGTGGCTTTTGACAAGTCACTTTTACATCTCCGGACCTCAGTTTTCCTATATGTAAAATGAGAGCATGGGACGAAGTGACCTTCAAGGTCCTTTCTAGTCCAGCTCTAAATCTGTGAGCCTGTGTGTTCCAGGACTCTCTCTATTACCTGTAAAAGGGGAAAGAGAGAGGACAAAAGGATATCTGCACAGTGCACAGAAGGTAAAATCTTCATACCCTGAGTTTTAAATGGCACTTTAGCCTGATGTACTTTTGGAGTCCCCCGTATTCATCTGGGTAATCAAAGCAACTGAAGCTAGGAAGAAAAGCAGCTGGGAGTTTGCCCTGACCTAGCACTCCAAGGAGCTACTTCAGCCATACCCCTTAGTAACAAATGAAGCACTGCTCTTTTGGTAATGGTGATAGGATTGGGATATGTTTGTTTTGTTGGTTTTTTTTATCTTTCTTTTTTTAAAACATTTATTAATATTCATTTTTAGTAAAGTTAACATGGTTACATGATTCATGCTCCTACTTTCCCCTTCACCCCTCGCCCTCCCCCTCTCCCCTGGCCGATGCACATTTCCACTGGTTTTAACATGTGTCATTGATCAAGACCTATTTCGAAATTGTTGATAGTTGCATTGGTGTGGTAGTTTTGAATCAAAATCCCCAATCATGTCTGCCTCAACCCATGTGTTCAAGCACGTGTGTTCAAGCAGTTGCTTTTCTTCTGTGTTTCCACTTCTGCAGTCCTTCCTCTGAATGTGGGTAGCGTTCTTTGCCATAAACCCCTCAGAATTGTCCTGGGTCATTGCATTGCTGCTGGTACAGAAGCCCATTACCTTCTATTTTACCACAGTATATCAGTCTCTGTGTATAGAGTTCTTCTGGCTCTGCTCCTTTCGCTCTGCATCAATTCCTGGAGGTCTTTCCAGTTCACATGGAACTCCTCCAGTTTATTATTCCTTTGAGCACAATAGTATTCCATCACCCGCATATACCACAGTTTGTTCAGCCATTCCCCAATTGAAGGACACCCCCTCATTTTCCAGTTTTTTTGCCACCACAAAAAGCGCGGCTATAAATATTTTTGTACAAGTCTGTTTATCTATGATCTCTTTGGGATATAACCCCAACAATGCTATGGCTGGATCAAAGGGCAGGCATTCTTTTATAGCGCTTTGAGCATAGTTCCAAATTGCCATCCAGAATGGTTGGATCAGTTCACAGCTCCACCAGCAATGCATTAATGTCCCAATTTTGCCACATCCCCTCCAACATTCATTATTCTCCCCTGCTATCATTTCAGCCAATCTGCTAGATGTGAGGTGATACCTCAGAGTTGTTTTGATTTGCATTTCTCTAATTATTAGAGATTTAGAACACTTTCTCATGTGCTTATTGATACTTTTGATTTCTTTATCTGAAAATTTCCTATTCATGTCTCTTGCCCATTTATCAATTGGGGAATGGCTTGATTTTTTTATACAGTTGATTTAACTCCTTGTATATTTGAGTAATTAGACCCCTGTCAGAGTTTTTTGTTATAAAGATTTTTTTCCCAATTTGTTGTTTCCCTTCTGATTTCGGCTGCATTGTTTTTTGTTTGTACAAAAGCTTTTTAGTTTAATATAATCAAAACCATTTATTTTACATTTTGTAATTTTCTCTAACTCTTGCTTGGTTTTAAAATCTTTCCTTTCCCAGAGATCTGACAAGTATACTATTCTGTGTTCACTTAACTCATTTATAGTTTCCCTCTTTATATTCAAGTCATTCACCCATTCTGAATTTATCTTGGTCTAGGGTATGAGATGTTGATCTAAACCTAATCTCTCCCATATTTTTTTCCAAATTTCCCAGCAGTTTTTGTCAAATAGTGGATTCATGTCCCAAAAGTTGGGCTCTTTGGGTTTATCATACACTGTCTTGCTGATGTCACTTACCCCAAGTCTATTCCACTGATCCTCCTCTCTATCTCTTAGCCAGTGCCATACCATTTTGATGACTGCTGCTTTATAGTATAGTTTAATATCTGGTACTGCTAGGCCCCCTTCCTTCACATTTTTTTCATTATTTCCCTTGATATTCTTGATCTTTGTTATTCCAAATGAACTTTTTTATAGTTTTTCCTAATTCAGTAAAAAAGTTTTTTGGTAGTTTGATAGGTATGGTGCTAAATAGGTAAATTAATTTGGGTAGAATGGTCATTTTTATTATGTTAGCTTGTCCTACCCATGAACAATCAATGTTTTTCCAATTGTTTATTTTGTTTGGATTTTTTACCTTCCGTCTTAGAATCAATACTGTGCATTTGGTTCTAAGGCAGAAGAGTGGTAAGGGCTAGGTAATTGAGGTTAAGTGACTTGCCCAGGGTCACACCGCTAGGAAGTGTATGAGGCTACATTTGGACCTAGGCCCTCTTGTCTCTAGGTCTGGCTCTCAATTCACTGAGACACCCATCTGCCCCCAATGCACACATGGTCTCCAGGGCACTTGACCACTTTGGTTACGTAGCATAGTAGAGAGGATTCTGGATTTGGAATCAAAGCACTGGTGTTCAGAACCTGGCTCTGATACTTAAAACTGGGTGACCTTCTGCAAGTGTCTTAACTTCCCTGGACTTTCATGTCCTTATCCATAAAATGAAGGGAATTGTTTAGTTTACCTCTTATGTCTTGCCTAGCAGGACTAGAGTCAGGAAGATCTCAGAAAACACACACACACACACACACACACACACACACACACAAAACTGACCTCTGACTCTAGCAGTATAACCTTGGACAAGTCACTTAATCCTATTTGCCTTAGTTTTCTTATCTATAAAAACAAGCTGGAGAAGGAAATGGCAAACTACTCTAGTATGTTGGCCAAGAAAACCCCAAATGGGGTCGTGAAGATTCAGGCATGACTGAAAATGACTGAACAACAACAATGACACAATGGAGTCAGAGGAGCTGGGGTTCTAATCTCACCTCATTTGTAAACTACTAAATTTCCCAGAGTCTCAGTTTCCTAATCTGTAAACTGAGGGAGTTAGGTTAATTCCCTCTGAGGTCCTTTCCAGTTCTAAATGTTTCATCCTATGCAATTCTGTTTATTTGGTCTATATGCTAATCCCCCTCATATAATCTCCTTGAAAGGAAGGACTTGTCTATGTGTGCCATATAATAAATTCTTTTATTATTATTATTATTTTTTAAACCCTCACCTTCCGTGTTGGAGTCAACACTGTGTATTGGCTCCAAGGCAGAAGAGTGGAAAGGGTAGGCAATGGGGGTCAAGTGACTTGTCCAGGGTCACACAGCTGGGAAGTGTCTGAGGCCAGATTTGAACCTAGGACCTCCCGTCTCTAGGCCTGACTCTCAATCCACTGAGCTACCCAGCTGTCCCCCCCCATATAATAAATTCTTTTTTTTTATTATTTTAAACCCTTAACTTCTGTGTATTGACTTATAGGTGGAAGAGTGATAAGGGTGGGCCATGGGGGTCAAGTGACTTGCCCAGGGTCACACAGCTGGGAAGTGTCTGAGGCCAGATTTGAACCCAGGACCTCCCGTCTCTAGGCCTGGCTCTCAATCCACTGAGCTACCCAGCTGCCCCCCCCCATATAATAAATTCTTTTTTTTTATTATTATTTTAAACCCTTAACTTCTGTGTATTGACTTATAGGTGGAAGAGTGGTAAGGGTGGGCAATGGGGGTCAAGTGACTTGCCCAGGGTCACACAGCTGGAAGTGTCTGAGGCCAGATTTGAACCTAGGACCTCCTGTCTCTAGGCAAGGCTCTCAATCCACTGAGCTACCCAGCTGCCCCCATATAATAAATTCTTAATAAATTACTGCTTAATTGGTTGATTGCTTGAATGAAAGCTCCTTGAGGTTAAAGACAATTTCATTTATTTTGTATGGCTAGTACCTAGGACAGCGCCTGGCTGTCCTCTCATGGTCACTCTGGAAAATGCTTGTTGAATGAATAAACCTGCCTGACCTGATTTCCTCTGCAGTACTAGACTAATGGGCTCTCATCTGCTAATACTAGCTCTGAACCCAGAAAGGCTTGTTTTCTTCTTTGCCTTGAAGATAGATAAATCCCTTTTCTGGGAGAATGAAAGTCACTGGCATGGTTTTATTTTTCTCTCTCCAGGTTTAATTTGTCTTTGTTATGCAACTTTCACTTTCAAAACTCCACATTGCCACCCAGAGAGTCGGTTCTACTTTTAGCTACTTTGTAGAAGCTCCGTTCCCATAACAACCCAATCGGTCCATGGCGGGGACCCAGAGCCTTGTTCACGACTGGGAGAGACCATAAACAACCACCAAAGAGCGAAGGAGCTGGTGTCAACACGGGCCTCGCTTCGTATCCACTGGATAAAAGTGGAAGCTGGAAGGGACCATAAAAGGGACCTCCGTTCTTTCATTCATAAAGTCATCGAATGCTGGTGGCGACGGAAACTGGGGCAACCTTTCTGGTGACATTCGAGAAGAGCAGGAAATCCGAAGGGCTCCAGGATGGGGGAATTGTAGGGATCCCATCGAGCCACGGTGTAGGATAAAGCCAAAGGGGACCCCCAGCGAAGCAAACGGGGAGGCGAAGGGCCTCCTTCACAACATGTGAAGATGGGCCGAAAGAACTTGAGATGTTTTGCCTGGAAAAGAGAAGACCTCAGTTTCCTTATCTATAAAATAAAGAGGTTGGACTAGATGGCCCCTGAGGCCCTTTAGGTAAACCCATGATCCTATGAATCTTTGACCTGAGAGCTGTCCTCTAGTTTTTTGTTGTTGTTGTTGTTGTTGTTTTAATTTTTAAACCCTTAACTTCTGTGTATTGATTTATAGGTGGAAGATTGGTAAGGGTAGGCAATGGGGGTCAAGTGACTTGCCCAGGGTCACACAGCTGGGAAGTGTCTGAGGTCAGATTTGAACCCAGGACCTCCTGTTTCTAGGCCTGGCTCTCCATCCACTGAGCTACCCAGCTGCCCCTGTCCTCTAGTTTTTAAAGGACTACCACAGGGAAAAAGGACTAGACTCATTCTGCCTGGTCCCAAAGTGTGGAAATAATAAATTGCAAAGGAGAAAGATTTAGGTTTGATGTAAAGAAAAGAATTCTTTAAAAAATAATAACCCGTTCCTTCTGTGTTAGAATTGATTCTAAGGGGGCGGCTGGGTAGCTCAGTGGATTGAGAGTCAGGCCTAGAGACAGGAGGTCCTAGGTTCAAATCTGGCCTCAGACACTTCCCAGCTGTGTGACCCTGGGCAAGTCTCTTGACCCCTATTGCCCACCCTTACCAGTCTTCCACCTAGGAGCCAATACACAAGTTAAGGGTTTGGGGGGAAAAAAATTAAATTAAAAAAAAATAGAATTGATTCTAAGGCAAAAGAGCTGTAAGGGCTAGGCAATGGGGTTAATGACTTGCCCAGGGCCACACAGCTAAAAGTGTCTGATGCTGAATTTGAACTCAGGTCCTCCTGATTCCAGACCTTCATTCTATCCACTGTGCTACCTAACTGCCCCAACAAAAACATTCCCAATCCATTTCTCAATCAGGTATTCATCAAGCATTTATTAAGTGCCTCCTGTAGATTGGCCACTGGGGAGTCAAATATAAAAGCAAAAGAATGCCCACCCTCGAGGAGTTTACATTCTATCCAAGAAGCTATCTAAAGATGGAATTGGTGGACTTGGGAGGTAATGACTGTATGTCTTTTTTTTAAAAAAAACCTTTACCTTCTGTCTTAGAATCAGTACTGTGTGTTGGCTCCTAGGTGGAAGAGCGGTAAGGGTGGGCAATGGGGATCAAGTGACTTGCCCAGGGTCACACAGCTAGGAAGTGTCTGAGGCCAGATTTGAACCCAGGACCTCCTGTCTCTAGGCCTGGCTCTCCATCCACTGAGCTACCCAGCTGCCCCCTTGGTTTTTTTTTTAAGTACTCCATTGACAAACTAAAGATTCCAAGAAGCAGCCTGAGAAGGAACAGTCAGATAGGTAGGAGGAAAACCAGGCAATATCAGTTTCACAAAAGCTAGATAGGAGAAAGTTGGCAGGAGGAAAAGGTGATTAACAGTCACAAGCTTCAGAGAGGTCAAGAAGGATGAAGATTAAGAAAAAAAATTAGATTTGGCAAATAAGAAATATATAGAATCACAGAAAGATACATCAACTGATATGACAGCTAGATGGTAACCTAGACAGAGAACTAGGCATGGAGTTAGTACAATGGGAATTGGAATCTTGCCCCAGGTACTTGCCAGCTGGGTAATATTGGGCAAGTCATTTAATCTTTATTGTACCTCAGTTTCCTCATGTGTAAAATGAAGGGTTTAAACTTGGTGCCCTCTAAGGCCTTCTAGTTCTAAATCTCTGGTGTAAAGTGAAATGAGCAGAATCAGGAAAACAATGTCAACAACAATCAGAACCAGTGAAAAGAGAAAGAGAAAGTTTGACTTCCCAAGAAGTGGGAGGGGGAGACTATGGTAGGAAGAGAATGCAAGTACAAAAATCTGTAGCTTTGAAATAAACACCTAATTTGTTTTTATTATGTTTATTGTTGTTGTTTTTTAAAAAGACCTTTACCTTCTGTCTTAGAATCAATACTAAGCATTGGTTTCAATAGATAAATGGTAAGGGCTAGACAATTGAGGTCAAATGACTTGCCCAGAGTCACACAGCTAGGAAGTGTCTGAGTTCAAATCTGAACTCGGGGCCCCCTGTCTACAAGCCTCTATCCACTGAGCCATTCAGCTACCTAGGGAATTCCTTTTTATAAATCCACCATGATATGTGAATAGATCTTTAATCAGTTTTAGCTCCTTATAATACTCCAAACTTCCTCCTCTTCTTCCTCTGCCCTTCCCTCCCTACCTTATATTGAACATCTTGTGATTTTAGTCTTAGTTTTTTTGTGATTTTTGTGATTACATTGAGGAGTGGTGAGACCCTCTCCCTTATGTATTTACAGAAATAAATATAATGCCACATAAATATGCATCAAGTGGTCTAGAGAAATTTGAGTGATAACATAATATAGTAGAGAGGGCACTGGACTGAGCCAGGAAGATCTAGATTCAAATTATAAGTCAGATGTTTACTATTGTGTCTATGGGCAAGTCACTTAACCAATCTGAACCTCAGTTTCCTCATCTCTAAAATGAGAGGGTTTGATGGCCTCTATGTTCCCTTTCAGCTCTAAATGCACGGTCCTCTGCAGATTAAGCTTTGGGGTAGGGACAGAAGTTAATTAGGAGGAATCAGGGTTCCAGAGTAGATGGAAGGAGGGAAAAGGATTTTGGAATGATAAGGTAGAAGTCGGTTTCAGGCACAGAAGACAAAATAAGAATGGAAATTTTTTTGTTTTGCTGGACCTTACAAAGCTAAAATTAAGATCAATAGGTAAAAAGTTAGATTTCTTCCCAATAGAAGGAAAAACTTCCCTAAGACTTCAAACTAACCCAGAGTGGAATAGACTTCCCTGAGCGGTAAAGATCTCTCCCTTGATGGAGGTCTTCAAGCAAAGGCCAGAACTTTCCGTCAAAGATTATTAAGGGAATTTTCCTATAGATAGTTTGGACTACTCCAAGATGGCCTTGAGGGTCCTTCCCAATTCTATTCTTGTTGTTCAGTCCATTTTCCAATCCTGTCTGGCTCTGCATGACCCTATTTGGAGTTTTCTTGGCAAAGATTCTGGAGTGGTTTGCTATTTTCTTCTGCAGCTCATTTTATAGATGAGGAAACTGAGGCAAACAAGGTTAAGTGACTTGCCCAGGGTCTCACAGTTAGCTTCTGAGGCCAGATTCATAAAAATGAGTCTTCCTGATTCCAAGTCCGCCTTCTACTCACTGTACCACCTATGTGCCCCTTCCAAACTCTACAATCTTGTTATTCTGGGACAGACATAATCACAAGGAAGAGAAAATGTAACGGTGCTATTATTATCCTCATTTTACAGTTCAAGAAACTGAGACAAAAGAGGATAAGTGGCTTGCCCACCACTTAGCTATCAAGTATCTGAAGCCAGATATGAAATCAGGTATTCTGACTCCTGTTCCAGTGCTCTATTCACTTAAAAAATGCTTGTTAACTAATAATGTAAGTAGCTCGGATTAATAGTACCTGTGTTTGTTTGTTTTCTGGTAAAGTTTGATCCAACATTTTTTTTAAATGAGGGTCATAGAACATTAGATCTGGAAATAACCTTAAAGAAGAAGACTTCTCACCCCTGGCCTTCTCGTCCATCCTGTCCCACCAAAGCATCCATTCAAATCTGGCCTCAGACACTTCCTAGCTGGGTGGTCCTGGGCAAGTCACTTGAGCCCCATTGCCTAGCTCTTAGCACTCTTCTGCCTTGGAATCAATACTTAGTATTGATCCCACAATGGAAGGTAAGGGTTTAAAAGATAAAAGGTCTCTATTCAAGGATCTCCCTTTGGGTCAATGTCATTGTTTGGAATGGCAGCATTTTAGAGTCATCTTATGGGGTTCAGGCATCACACTGACAAAATTTCTCTCTTAACCTGTATGGAAGCTTTCAACAAGCTATTGGGATGAAAACTGAATAAGATAAAGTTCCACAAAGGCAAATGTAAAGTCCAATGCTTGGGTTCAAGAATTCAATTCACAATGGCAAAAAAGAACTGGAAACCAAGTGAATGTCTACTGATTGGGGAAATAGTTGGTCTAGTTAATTCTGGTATATGAATACAATGATGATAATTACACCATAAGAAATGATGACTAGAAGAAGTTCAGAGAACCCCAAGAAGGTTTTAGGAACTGGTGTAAAGTAGGAAACAGAAGAACAACATACCTGATGACTATGTGAGGTAACATAAATGAAAGCTATACAAAAGGCAGCCAAACTCCAATTAATTGCAGTGACAAATATTGATCCTAGAAAACATTTCTCTCCTCAGCCAAGAGGTGCAGAAGGTTTGATATGCTGTGAGATGCGATTATCTTATCAATCAGTTTTGTTATTTTTCTTTGTTACAATAGACCCATGGTGGTGAACCTATAAACCCATGCCAGAGGGGGAACTCAGAGCCCTCTCTGAGGGCACATGCACCATTGTTCCAGCATAGAGTTCGCCAGAGTCCATTACTAGAAAGCCAGAGGGAGATGGGGCTGGGCTGCTCCCCTTCTCCTCTCCACAAGCACCTGAGGATATTTCTCACATCACCCACTCCTCTAAAAATTTTGCCATCACTGCAATAGACAGTTTGGCTGATAGGATGATGTATCAGGCAATGATTGTGCTATTAAAAAATCAGTAAAACTCAAAAATCAATTTCACAAGTACAGAATGGGGAGATATGACTACTTTATTAGATGATTAGACCTATAGGATTATAAATTTAGAGTTGGCTTTGAAGGCCATTGAGCCTAACTTCTCTTATGTTACAGAAGAGGAAATTGGAGCTGAGAGGTAAAGGGACTTATAGGATTGTAAATGCCTTGAAAGCAAAGATTGTCTTTTGCTTCTTTTTGTATCCCAAGCTGCTTTGCACAGTGCCTGGCACATAGCAGACACTTAATAAATGTTTATTGAGTTGAAATTACTTACTCAGGATCACACAAGTGTTTGAAACCCAAGTCTTTCTGACTCTAAACCAAGCACTAACTCTATCCATTGTATCCATGACAGAGGGAGACAAGGAAGTTGAGAGAGGGAGGGAGAGAGAAAGGAAAGAAGGACCCAAGTATGGCATCCATATGAGAAAAACAAAGCATTTGCTTTTCTTCAGTCTCAACTTTGAGGTCTTCTAACTTGCATCTCCCTGTTTCCAGCTCTGCATGAATAGTGTCTGCCAGCTGAGAGCAGTCTAATAAGATCATTACAAGATTAGCAGTTTTCTGACCCATTTACTATAAAAAGCTGAATCACTCAATTCACTCCCTCTTGAGACCCTAGGGGAACAGCATCTTCTGCCTTTTCTTCTCTCTTTAGTGCCCCCCCCACCTCTTTTCTTTTAACTGGGTGATTTTCATTAGTTCTTTTGCATCTCTTACCCATTTGGGGAAATAGAAATAGATGTTGATGGTCTCTTCAATTAAAGGCCAAACATATCCATCCCAAAGCTCAGCTCTCCCCCACCCCTCCACCAACCCCCAGACACCATTCCTATTAACACTGGGGAGTTATCCTAAAGGGGAAAAACACCTTGAATCTGTTGGGATGGAATGGAGAAAGGGAGACCATTGTTGGCAGGAATCGAGCTGGCTAGAAGGAGACAAGGGCCAACTTTTCAGTTTCCCTTATCTATGAGAACACGTAGCCAGATTTCATTCTCCTGCCTCCAGGTCTGTACTTAAGCTGTGCCATCCTTATAGAATAATCTTTTGCATTTGGAGTCAGAGAATCCAGACTTGATTTTAGATCCCATCCAGGCTCTGCCCAATCACCTCTCTGGATCTCAGATTCTTCATCTGTAAAATGATGGGGTTGGACTAGATGGCAGCTCAGAGTCCTTCCATCTCAAGATCTCTGATTCTATGGTCTAAGTCCTGTCTACCAGGCAGAAGAATCTACCAGCTGTGTAAAGGATATTTAGGAGGGGGTTAGAAGCTGGAAGCATGGACAACAGTTTGGAATTTGTTACAATAAGTATGGGGGGGAGGGCATAGCAGCTAGGTGGTTTAGTGGACTGAGAGCCAGACCCAGAGACTAGAAGGTTCTAGCTTCAAATCTGGCCTCAGACATTTCCTAGCTGTGTGACTGGGCAAGCTACTAACTCCTTTGCCCAGCCCTTACCACTTTTCTGCCTTGAAACCAATACACAGTATTTTTTCTTCATTCTTTTATTGTCATGCAAAACCCACTTCCATAATTTTAAGAGCACATTCATACATGACCAAAACCCCAAAATAAAACCAAAGATACACTGATGTGAAAGACGACTCCAGAATTCTTTCTCTGGAGATGGAGAGCATTCCCCATCATAAGTCTTTCAGGATTGCCCCAGATCATTGCATTGCAAAGAGTAGCTAGGTTTTCACAGTTGATCATTGTACCATATTGCTGTTATTGTGTACAGTGTTCTCCCAGTTCTGCATATTTTGCTCTGCATCAGTTCCTACAGATCTTTCCAGCTTTTCCTGAAATCATCCTGCTCATCATTTTTTACAGCACAATAGTATTCCATCACCAACATGTATCACAATTTGTTCAGCCATTCCCCCACTGATGGACATCCCCTCAATTTCCAATTCTTTCCTGCTACAAAAAAGCAGCTATAAATATTTTTGTACAAGTAGGTCCTTTCCTCTTTTTAGTGATCTCTTTGGGATACAGAGCCAGTAGTGGCATTACTGGATCAAAAGTATGCATAATTTTATAGCACATCCAAATTGCCCTCCAGAATTGTTGGATCAGCTCACAACTCCACCAACAATGCATTAGTGTACCAATTTCAATACACAATATTTATTTGAAGACAGAAGGTAAATATTAAAAAAAGCAATAAATATGGGTCTGCTAATTGGTTCTGTGGATGGAGGATTGTGCTTGGAATTAGGAAGACTCATCTTCGTGAGTTCAAATCCAGCCTCAGGCTTTTACTAGCTGTGGGACTCTGGTATGTGAAGTAATTATTTAGGGGGTTTGGGTCTTGTGCACCCTGGCAGGTGCACAGGACATGGTCACAAAGTCACATGGTATGTCTGAAGGTTGGACTCCTGGGCTTCCCATCTGGGTGGGCAATTGGAGTATCAGTGTGCCAGAGCCAGTTCTATGTTTCCATGGAAGGAGGATCATGTTCATTTTAAAATGGGAAGCAGAGAAAGGTCTCTGGACTTCCATGCTGGGCTCTGGGCTAGGTGTTTCTCTCTGAGCTTTTCCTTATCTCTTGATCTCTGGCAATCTGTGCCTGAGCCAGCTGAATGAAGAATCAAATCGAGAATGATTGAGATTCTCTCTCTCTCTCTCTCTCTCTCTCTCTCTCTCTCTCTCTCTCTCTTTCTCTCTCTCTCTCTCTCTCTCTCTCTCTCCTAATAAATGCATATAAATCTGGTAATAAACCTCCAGATTAATTTTTATTTATAACACTTGGCGTCACTTAACCCTGTTTGCTTCAGTTTCTTCATCTATAAAATGAAGAAATGGCAAACTACTCAAGTATCCTTGCCAAGAAAACTCCAAATAGAGTCAAGAAGAGTCATACGTGACTAAAAATGACTGATCAATCACAACAAACAATAAGTGCAGTAGTCAAAAACAAAACAACCCTTTGAGCTTGGGGGCTTCTTTGAGAACCATAAGGCTCATGTGTGAAAAGCAAACCCTACTCTTCTTCCTGCCTGTTTCCAGGACTCCCCATGGTCTTTTCCAGGACTCCCCATGGTAGGATCTTCTACACCAGAACCTCCAAGCCTTACATGAGCTAGATGTTTGACTGTGCTGGATAGCCAGTGCTAGGAGTCAATCCTGCCTGTGATATCAGAAACTGGAAACCAATTGGGCACTTGTTATAGACCCTCCCTGTAAGCCCCCCAGCCTTTAGTCTCCATTGATGAGCTACCCTGGCATGTGAGAGATGAAATCCAGGTATTCCTACACCTAACTAGCAGAAACAACAGGAGTCCAGTGCAACCTGGGCATGTTAGTACAGAAACAGCCCCTCACAGGAGCATCCACTCTCTTTTTTCTACCTATGACCTCAAGGCCATCATAGTTAAGGTCCACCATTTCCTTTTTGCCAACTGAAATGCAGATAATCTCTGGTGACTATCATCTCTGGAACCAAGTTCAGAATGCTGAAATTAGAGTCACAGGACAGGAGTTCAAATCCCAGCTCTAACTTGGACAACCACAGGCAAGTCTCTTTACTTCTCTGGGCCTCAGTTTCCTCATCTGTAAAACAAGGGGGTTGAACTAAATGCCTTCTAAATTCCCTCCTAGCTCCATATCTCTGATGCTATTATCTTTCTTCTCCTTCTTCCCTGCCTCAGTGTGTCATCACATTTTGGGTCATCTGCTTTCCTGCATAGGAAGTAGAATATATCAGTAATAAAAAGACTACTGCTTTCTTTTATTATTGGTCAGCTTACTTCTTCCATCAAAGCCTCTAAGTCTCCAAACTACTTTAGGACTGGGCACTTCTACCTGAGATATTAAGATCCTAAAATAGAGTGGAGACCAGGTTAATAAAGAGAAGAGATTATAGCTCAGATGTATGGCAAAGGTGGGGGGCAGCTAGGTGACTCAGGAGATTGAGAGCCAGGCTCAGAGACACGAGGTCCTGAGTTAAAATCTGCCCTCACACACATCCTAGCTATGTCACCCTGGGCAAGTCACTTACCCTACCCCACCTTCCATCGTCTAGCCCTTACCACTCCTCTGCCTTGGAACCAAAACACAGAATTGATTCTAAGACAGAAGGTAGGAGTTTAAAAAATATGTATGTCAAGAGAAGGATCTCTGTTTCATAGTCTGTATAATGAGAATGTCAAACCTAGTTGGCCTCTAAGGTCAATCCTAAACTCTTTTCTCATAAAAAAATATACATTTCCCCTACAAAGTATTTATAAAGCTCTTTTCCTCTATATGACTTTTTGCCTGGGTAAGACAGAGAGGGAGGGGGGAGACAGAGAGACAGAGAAAGAGAAGACAGAGTATATAGAGAGACAGAGAGAAACAGAGACAGAGACAGGGTCAGAGAGAGAAAGACAAAGAGAGAGAACAAGAAACAGAGAGAGTGATACAGAGATGGGGTGAAGGAAGGGAGAGAGAGGGGGGGAAGAGAAGGGGAGAGAGAGAAAAGAGAGAGGGAGGGAGGGAAGGATAGAGGGAGGAAGGAAGAGTGAGAGAGGGAAAGAGAGAACTCCTAGGGCATGAGTTGGGAGAGAGAAATGGTGGCCCATTGACAGAAATGGGGAAGTTGGGGAGAGGGAACCTAGCCAAGGATAAAGTCTTTTGCTTTGGCTCTAACAATGCCCATCTGGTCTGGATGGGAATCTAGGACAAACATGTAATCAAAATAAATACAATAATTACAAGAGTGAGTTGATAGGAGGGGTTGGTTGGTCAGGGATCATGCCATGACAGAAAGCTGTCCTTAAGTAGAGAAACCAAATAGAAAGGGGGAGGAGAGTGTGAATTCACTGGGTCACAGGCAGGTTGCCATGGTGGATAGCATGCTAACTTGGAGTCAGGACAACTTGAGTTCAAATCCTGCCTCTGACACTATCTGTGTGATTATTGGCAAGTCACTTAGTCTCCTCTCTTTAGGAGAGAGAAGGGATCGGGTGTCGACATCATTAACTGATTTCTTGCCATCTCATTCATGACATACAAGCAGGAGACAGAGTCAGGCCAGCAAGTTCAGCAATTCATTGCCAAAAGTTCAACCTTGTTTGGATCTCTAGAAGAGGGAATTTCATCACCGTCCACAAAAGGATCCTTTTTTTTCTCTTTGGATTACCCCAGAGCTTCCTGCTCCCTCCTGGATGAAGAAGAAGCATGGACAAAAATAACACGGAAGAAGAAAATAAGGTCCCAGGGGAGAGTTTCGTTTTCTGGGACAGGTAAATGAATGATCACCCAACAACATTACTGGGAGGTCTCCTCTGGTCAGAATAGCTAGTATTAATAAAATGATTTGGAGCTAATAGCATTAACTATGGCTGTACTCTTGGTAATTCTATGAGAGATATTGGTGTCATTGACCTTCTGAATGTTCCACGAACAAGACACTGCATCTTTTGGTTCCGGGCAATTTCTCTGGCTTTCTCCCAGACCTAAAACACTCTCCCTCCTCTGCTCTGACTCAGACTGACCTCTCTGGCTTCCTTTAAGTCTCAACTACAATCCCAGCTTTGACTGGAAGCCCTCTCCAATCTCTTTTAATTCTAGGGTCTTCCACCTGTTAATTATTGCCTATTTATCCTGTATATAGCTTATTTGGTATAAGTGTAAGCTCTAGGAGGGCAGGGACCATCTTGTCTCTTTTTGTATCTCTAATGCTCAGCACAAGGCCTGACATATAATAGGTGCTTAATACATACTAATTGATGGATCTCGTTGAATACATGAGGCTCTTCAACTGTGAGATGAGAAGACTGGGCTTGGTGATCTCTAAGGAACCAAATCCAATCCCCTCATTTTTCAGATGAGAAAACTGAGGCCCAGAGAAATGAATTACTTGCTCAAGGTTAAACCGATCTCAATGGTAGGGACAGAATTCGCACCCAGATCTTCTGACCACCAATCCAAGGAGGATCTTCTGTGGCTTCTTACTGAGAGGCATGAGATACTGGCAGTGATGTGAGCCTGTCCCACCAAAAATAAAACCAGGACAGTTTATCCATGTACCAGTCACATTTTCAAACTCCCAAAGTTGTCAGTTGCCCCAGCAACCAGATGATGTGCTATTTCCATGACTGATTTAGTGAACACTTAAACTGATGGAGTGGAGCAGGGTGATAATAATAATCCCCTGTATTTGTGGAACACTTTGTGGTTTAATGAATGCTTTTGTGCACATTATCTCACTCGATCCTTGCAGCCACCCTAAGGGGTAGGCAGGGCAGGTGAAATGATCCCTGATTTACTGGGGAGGAAAATGAAGATGCTCTCAGAGTTGTTTTGACTTGGCTAAGATTTGTCAGCCATTAGGATCATAAGATTAGAGATTTCAAGCCAGAATGGACCTCAGGAACTATCTAGGCCAATCCCTTCATTTTATAAATGAGTCAACAGAGGCCCAGGAATCATGGGATCTTCCCCCAAGTCATAGGATCATAGGTTTAAAGCTAGAATTCAAGTCAACAATTATTAATCATTTGCCACATACCAGGCATTGTGCTAAGTGTTTAGAGATAAAGAAAAAGGTAAAAACTGGCCCTGCTCTGAAGAATTCACAGTCTAATAGGGTGGACACAACATGGAAACAACTATATGCAAACAAAATATAGATGGGGCAAGTTGGAGGCACTCTCAAAGAGAAGACACTACCATTGTGGAAGACTGGGGAAGGCCTCTTTCAGAAGATAGGATTTGAGATAGGTAGGAAGGAAATAAGCATTTATCAAATATCTACTGTGTGCCATTGGGTAGCTAGTCAGTTCGGGGACAGGAATCAGGAGACTCCCTGAGTTCAGATCCAGCTTTAGATATTTCTAGCTTTGTGACTCTGAACAAGTCATTCAACCCTGTTTGTCTCAGTGTCCTCATTTGTCAAATAAGATGAAGAAGGAAATAGCAAACCACTAGAGTATCTCTGCCAAGAAAACCCCAAATGGGGTCACAAAAGGTCCAACACAACTAATGGACAAAACAACAACAATATGCCAGGAAGTATTCAAATCTCTCTCTTCCTCTCTCTTTTTCTCTCTTTCTCACTCTCCCTCTCTCTCTCTCTCCCTCTGTCTCTTTCTCTCTCTCTCTTTCCTCTCTCTCTTTCTCTCTTTTCCTCTCTCTCACTCTCTCTTTCTTTCCCTCTCTTTCCTCTCTCTCTCTCTTTCCTCTCTCTCTCTTTCTCTCTCTCTCTCTCTCTCTCTCTCTCTCTCTCTCTCTCTCTCTCTCTCACACACACACACACATACACGCACACACACATAAATATTATTCTATTCGATCCTCACAAAAGGTAAGTTCAATTTTTATCTCCGTTTTATAGTTGAGGAAACTGAGGCAGACAGACTTGCCCAGGATCACACATCTAGTAAGTATTCAAAGTTAGATTTGAACCCAAGTCTTCCAGACTCCAGCTCAGGTCTCAAAGAACTTTAAAAGCCAAACAGGGGTTGCATATTTGATTCTAGAGCTAATAGGGAGATGCCAGAGTTTGCTGAGCAGGAGACTGATGAGGTCAGACCTGAATTTTAGGATATTCACTTCTACAGCTTAGTAGATGGACTGTAGTAGGGAGAGATCAAAGCTTAGAGACCAGCAAGACAACTATTACAGTATTCCAAGTGTGGTGGCATCTAGGTAGTTTGGCGAATTGAGAGTCAGGTCTGGAAATAGCTGGTCCTGGGTTCAAATCTAGCCTCAGGCATCTCCTAGCTGTGTGACCCTGGACAAGTCACTTACCCCCCATTGCCTAGCCCTTATTGCTCTTCTGCCTTGGAACTAATATACAGTATTGATTCTAAGATGGAAGGTCAGATTAAAAAAAAAAACAATAGTCCTAGTATGAGGTGATGAGGACTAGCATCAGTCAATCAATTAAGTCAGTTGACAAGCATTTAATTATTATTTTAATCCTTACTTTCTGTCTTAATAACAACCTTAAGGCAGAAGGGCAAGGACTAAGCAAATAGTGTCAAGTGACTTGCCAGGGTCACACAACTAAGAAGTGTCTGAAGCCATTTTGAACCCAGGTCCTCTAGACTTGAGACCTGGAACTCTATCCACTGTTCTACCTAGCTGGCTCCAACAAGCATTTTTTATTAAGCAACTCTCACATACAAATAGACCTGAATTTGCATGTGTTGAATTCATTTAAAATGAGATTCTACTGTATTGATTAAGGAAATTCAAATTAAAATAACAGTAAGGTGCCATCTGTAAAGATTAAAATTAATATACAATTACTAAGCATTATATTTTATAAAGTTTATTAATAATAACTAACATAAAAAAGCTAGAGTAAAAAGGTGCTAACCCAGCTGCAGTGGCAAGAAAAGAGAGAAAGAGGTGGAGTTACCCACAACTATATACAAAATGGGACCATGCAATGTGGTGGAGAGATTAAAAGGAATTATGGGAAATACCGAAGAAATTTTGGGGAACATAGTTCAAAAGGTACAAAATTTCCACTTATACACATCTTAAACCCATCAGACTGCCTAACAGAATAGAAAAGGAAAATGCTAAATACTGGAGGGGAGGTGGAAAAATAGGTCCACTCATGCACTGTTGGTGGAATTGTTCTGGATACTTTGCTAAAGGCTGGGGATACAAAGAAATGCAATAGACAATCCCTACTCTCAAGTAGATCACAGACTAACGGGGAGGCAATATGTAAGCAGCTAAGTACAAACAAGAATTATATGAGATAAATTGGAGTTAATAAATAGAGGGAAAGCATAAGCATTAAAGGGGATCAGGAAAGGCTTTTTGCTGATGGCAGTATTTTATCTGGGACTTAAAGGAAGCCAGGGAAGCCACAAGGCAGAGATTGAGGAGAAAAGACATTCCAGGCCAGTGCCAATGCTCATTTAGGAGATGCACTGTATTGTTTCACATCTAGAGTGGCAGCTGGGCCAGAGGAGAGATGAGGAGTTGTGAAATATGGGAAGATATATTGTGAAAGTAGAAACAACAGAAAGCAACAGAAAGATTGGATATCTCTTTTTCAAACCCTTACCTTCTATCTAAAATCATTACTGTGAATTGTTTCCAAGACAGAAGAGTGATAAGGGCTAGGCAATGGGGGTTAAGTGACTTTCCCAGGGTCACCCAGCTAGGAAGTGTCTTCAAGTCCAGTCAAAGGATGAAGAAGAACCAGAAAGCATAAGCAACTATCTCACTAAGAGTGAATCACAGAATTGAAAAATCTCAGATTTCAAAGAACCGTACTTGCCATCTAGTTCAACTTGAGCCTGAGTAGGAATCCCTTCAGAAATGTGCCTAACAAGGAGGCATTTATCCTTTTCTAGGAGACTTCTGATGAAGGGAACCCACTGTTGCCTGAGGCAGCCTATTTCACTTTGGAATAGAACTCATTAAGATTTTCCTCATTTCAATGCTAAATCTACCACTTTGCAACCTCCACTAGTTGTTCCTGGTTCTGTCCTTCAAGCCCTAGAATAATAAGGTCTAATGTCTTCTGCCCTTCAGAGTCTTGGAAACAGTTATCATCCCCCTTTCATCTAGGCTAAACATGCACATTTCCTTTATCTAGTCTTCTTATGGCATGACTTAATTTATTTTTACCATTCATTTAAAAACTTTTTTTTAGTTTCAGATTCTGTCTTACCCTCCCTCTCAAACCTCTCCCACCCACTGAGAAGGAAAACAATATAACAATTATAGATATGAAGTCACACAAAATATCTATATTAGCTATGTTGCAAAAAAGACAAGAAACAAAAAGTAAAAACAGCATACTTCAATCTTAAACATCAAACTTTCATCATTTCTCTCTCTGGAGGAAGATGGCATTTTTTTATCATGGGTCCTGTGGAATTGTCTTAGATCATTGTCTTTTTTTAACCCTTACCTTCTGTCTTAGAATCAATACTCTGTGTTAATTCCAAGACAGAAGAGCAGAAAGGGAAAGGCAATGGGGGTTAAGTGATTTGCCCAAGGTCTCACAATTAGGAAATATCTGAAGCCAGATTAGAACCCAGGACCTCTCTAGGGCTGGCTCTCCATCCACAGAGCTACCTAACTGCCTCCTTAGATCATTGTCTTGATTAGACAACAGTTTGTTGTCCATAAAATATTGCTATTACTATGTACAATTATCTGGTTCTGCTCATTTCACTTTGCCTCCATTCGTGTAAGTCTTTCCAGGTTTTTCTAAAAGCATCCTGATCATATTTCTCAAGTAGAATAGTATTCCATCACAATCATGTACTATGACTTGTTTAGCCATTTCCTAGTTGATGGGCATCCCCTCAATTTTTGATTGCCATCACAAAAAGAGCTGCTATGAATATTTTTGTACATTTAGATCCTTTTTTCTTTTCTTTGGGACACAGACTTAGTAGTAGTATTGCTGGGTCAAAGTGTAAGTACAATTTTATAACCCTTTGGCCATGGTTCCATATTGTTCTCCAGAATGGTTTGTTAAGTTTACAACTCCACCAACAATGCATTAGTATACCTATTTTTCCACACCCCCTCCAGTATTTAGCATTTTCCTTTTCTATTTTGTTAGGCAGTTGGATGGCTGTAAGATGGTACTTTATTGTTATTTTAATGTGAATTTCCCTAATCAATAATGTAGAATTTCATTTTACATGAATTAAACACATGCAAATTCAGGCATATGTGACTGACCATCAAAAAAAATAAAGGCAGAAAAATATGTAAAATAAAATGTTTTAAATATATACTAAATCCATGTCATTTTCCCAAAAGGTGTAAAGTCTCATAGCAGTTCGCCCAGTCACCCTCATTCTTGTTCTGAGAGTCATTAATGTGAGTCATTACATTGTTTTGTTCAAAACATTAGCTCCTGCATCAGTCTTTGTCTGGAGTTCTCATTTGTAACAAATCTTGTCCATGTAGAGCAGTGTTTCTCTTTGTTTAATTAATGCTATTTAGTTACTGTATTAATAATAGCCCCAAAGTACAAGCGTCATGATGCTGGAAGCTCTGATAGGCCTAAAAAATCATAAAGTGTAATTATTATGGAATTCATTATTATGTATTATTTCCTACTTACACAAAGGGTTTCAGAATGTATTGGTCATAAAACAAGGTCTTTCTGTAGTGATTTACTTTTTTTTTGTAAAGATATTTTATTTTACCAATTACATGTAGTAACAATTTTCTACAAAAATTTTCTGAAGTTATATGATCCAAATGTCTCCCTTCCTCCTTCTCTCCCCTCTCTCAGAGCTGGTAAGCAACCTGATCTGGGTTCTACATATATGATTATGCAAAACATTCCTTCATATCGGTCATTGTCATATAAAACCCAAGCCCCAAAATAAAGACCCTAATAAACTAAAGTAACAAATCATATGATTTGATTTGCATTCCATCTCCAACAGTTCTTTGGAAATGGAGAGCATCCTTTGTCCTAAGTCCCTCAGAATTGTCCTGGATCGTTGCATTGCTGAGAGTAGCTAAGTCTTTCTTACTCTAGCGATTTACAACATTTTTTTTTTATTTGACTTTTGGAAGCTTTCATTTCTTCTTCTGAAAACCATATAGCATGGTCTTAATACTCTTCACACCATCTTACTTGCTCTTCTCTAGGTATTCTATAACTTATCAATATGTCCAGAACTGAACAGAATGGAGTATAATGAAATTATCACCTCTTCCTTCTGGCTCTGGGGAATCACCTAATGCAGTGATGTTGAACCTATGGCACAGGTGCCAAAGGTGGCATGTATAGTGCTCTCTGGGGACATGGGGCTGCCCACACACACACACACACACACACACACACACACACACCCCTAGAGTTTGTTACTAGAAAGGCAGAGGGACTTGGGCACAGCTGCTCCCTTCCCCCTCTCCACCATGTCTGATGACATTTTTCTACATCACCTTCCCTTCTTCCCAGCAGCCCAATGGGAGAGCACAGTGGGTAAGGTAGGCAGCTCATAGGCAGCAGAGCTAAGGGGAGGGGAATGATCCAAAAACTCTTGGGCCATTCCCCCCTTCTACACTTGCTGAGGACATTCCTCACTTCATTCACCCCTCTACTGAGCAGCCCAATGGGAGTGCTTCCTCTCTCCCCTGTGTGGGGTAGGGGGTACCCCCAGCACTGTGGGGGGACATGACACTCAGTCTCTGGGGGAGGCAGGCATAGCACTCAGTCTGGGGGGCAGGGTGGTGGTGAGCTCTGGTACTCCTCCAAAAGGTTCGTCACAGCTGCTTAATGCATCCCAAGAGTGCATTAGCTTCTTTGGCGAGCCCATGATGCTGTCGAGTCTTATTGAGCTTTCAGGCTAAAAAAAAAATCTAAGTTGCATTTTAGATAAGGTATTGTCTAGCCATACCTTCCCTATCTTGTATTTCTGAAAGAATGGGACTTTACATTGACTCCTTATTCCATTTTGTCTTATTAGATTAAACCCAACATTGAAGTTTTTCCAAGAGCTTTTGGGATCTTGATGCTGTTGTGTCAAATGATAGCCAGCCTAGTTAGTACCGTGGGGAAAATCAGGGAAGCCCACTCCTAATTTTCTAGAGAACCTCCCAGACATCATATATGTTCTTTAACTCCTCCTAGTAGAAACGGTATTCTGGTCATTTGTTGAAAGATATGAAAAATATTGAGATAATACAGCAACTCTGTGCTGGCTCCCATACCTACAGGATTGAACCAACAGAGATGATTGCTTATGTCTGGAGGAGTTGTCAGTTCTAGAGACTATGGTTCTGCCTCTTTGGGGGCCCGTTTTTTAAGACACATCTAGAATTTTCTGTCCTTGGATTTCCAACAAAATTCATAATTACTTTCCTTCTCCTCAGAAGTCAATCAGTCAATCAATAAGCAGAATAAGGCTCTGTGCTAAACACAGGGAATACAACTATTAGCAAAAATGAGCAATCCTTCCCTTCAAGAAGCTTACATTCTAATGGTGAAGCCCACACATAAGAGGTAGAAGAAAATGGGGGGAGAAAGTACTCTGTGATGGAGAAATCCAGAAAAGTGCCTTTTGGTGGAAAATGGGGTGCTGGCTCAAGCACCCTCTATGAATAGAGTTGCAATAATTACTATAGGCAAGATTCATAGTATACCTTCGCTCACCTTTTTCTGCTCTCCACTTTTTGTTTTTGTTTCTGCAGAGCATGGCAGTGATCAGCCATCCTGAGAAAAGGATCTGTCTGCCTTGTCAGCAACCTAGTGGGCTGAGAGTTCTGGAGTCAGGTTCCAACAACCCAGCAGGTGGTGATTTCTGCAACAGCACTGCTTCCTGGAGGGGAAAAGGAGCACTACCAGGAGGATCTTTTCTTCTAGGGGGATCTTTGTGCCTGTGCCTAAAGAAAGGACCCGAGGAAGCTAAAGTCATGGTCTAAATGTGCAGGAAATCAGGACTTCATGAGCTGCTCAGACAGTGTAGTATGAGTCTGAGGAAAATGTGCAATATATGTTCAGAAGCTGCACAAAGTATCTTTATCTTTCCCTTTCTCTCTCCCTCCCTTCCTCCCTCCTCTATGTCTCTGTCTCTGTGTGTGTCTCTCCTTCTGTGTGTGTGTGTGTGTGTGTGTGAGAAAGAGAGAGAGAGAGAGAGAGAGAGAGAGAGAGAGAGAGAGAGAGAGAGAGAGAGAGAGTATAATGAACATAATGAATATAATGAGCCATTTTATGTATTTGGTCATTCAAGATTTTGGGTCAATTATATTTTGAGCATTTTTAGTAGTGGGGGAAATAAACAACTGTCCCATCACTGATGTTCATTTTATAAATTAAGTTCCTTTTCTAGAAAGATTATCCACTTTGAAGGAGGAATCCTACACATGAGCCTAGAGTAGACTCTGAACTTTGTAGAGATTTCTCCATTGTACAGAAGATAGAAACAGTACCAGGTAACAGAATGTGGACATAAAAGCATGGCAACATCCTGTAAAAATAGTGTCAAGGTTGCTAAAGCTCAGAATTAGCTGAGGTCGGTATGGGAAGCTGAGGAGAGCTTGGAGTTTGGGATTTTATTTTTTGCTATATTTGAAGAAAAAGGAGGATCAAAGAAGGGATGGAATTGGATGACGATAACTGACAAAAGAAAAAAGGCAGAGTGGCTAGATTTTGCTTCCTTGTTCTCTGCCAAGAGAATGGCCTAGCACTGAAAACAATAAAACAAAACAGGAATTCGATACCCAAAATAAATAAGGGAATAGTAAGAAAGCACCTAACTTGACAAATTGACTTGATAACTGCAAAATGAACTGCATCCTCAAGTTGAAAGAGCTGGCAGGTGTGACTGCTGCATCACTATCTGATAGTTGAAAGATCTTGGAATGTGGAGGACAGTACCAAAAGACTGGAGATGGGTAGATATATTGACTTTGGGGTTTTGTTTTGTTTTGATTTTTTAAAGGGAAGAGAATAAACAGAACAGAACCTGTAAACTATAGACCAATGATGCTGATTTTGTTTCCTGGGTAAATTCTTGAAAAGATTTTTATGGAGATAATTGGCAGACACCTAGAAAGAAAGCAATGATTATAAAGAGCCAATATGACTTCCTCAAGAATGAATCATGATTGAGAGTCAGGCCTAGAGACGGGAGGTCCTGGGTTCAAATCTGGCTTCAGACACTTCCCAGCTGTGTGACCCTGGGCAAGTCACTTGACCCCCATTGCTCACCCTTACCACTCTTCCACCTAGGAGCCAATACACAGAAGTTAAGGGTTTAAAAAAAAAAGAATGAATCATGCCACTATATAGAGAACTAAGTCAAATTTATAAGAATACAAGTCATTCCCCAATTGACAAATGGTCGAAGGATATGAACAAGTAGTTTTCAGATGAAGAAATCAAAGCTATTAATAATCATATGAAAAAAATGTTCTAAATCACTCTCGATTAGAGAAATGCAAATTAAAACAATTCTGAGGTACTACCTCATTCCTATCAGATTGACCAATATAATAGTAAAGAAAAATGATAAATGTTGGAGGGGATATGGCAAAATTTGAACACTAATGCATTGATGGTGGAATTGTGAACTGATCCAACCATTCTGGAGGGCAACTTGGAACTCTTCCAAAAGGGCTATAAAACTCTGCATACCCTTTGATCCTGTAATATCACTATTGGGTCTGTATACTGTGTTATTTTGAATTTTGGGGGTTCCATTTAGAGGTATTTGGGGTTCATTTGAGCCTTAAAATATTTGGATATATGACAAACTTCCTGTGGACGTTTAGGAGTCTTGGAAACTACATTTTCCATGATTCAACGGGTTTCTGGTTTTGACGTGATAACGTGTACCAAGGTAAAGTGTAGCTTAAATTGGGAGGTTGGGCTTGAGAATTGCTCTTGGTTTTACATAGGAGAGGGGAGAGAAGGTAATGGCTAAAGGCAGGCGATTTGAATAGATTTTATCAGGCACGTGGTTGTTTTTATTCTACCAACATGGCCATGATTAAAATATTACTTCTCCTTTTAATCTCAGTCTTTACTTGTTTTAATTATAACAATACCAAATAGATCATAAAAAAGGAGAAAGGACCTACTTGCACAAAAATATTCGTAGCAGCTCTTTTTGTGTTTGCAAATAATTGGAAATTGATGGGGATGTCCATCGATTGGAAAATGGCTCAACAAATTGTAGTATATGATGGTGATGGAATACTACTGTGCTATAAGAAATGATGAACAGAATGACTTCAGAAAAAGCTAGAAAGACCTACATGTACATTGATGCAGAGTGGAATAAACAGAACCAGAAGAACATTATACACAGTAACGGCAATATTATACAATGATCAACTGTGAAAACTTGGCTGCTCTCAGCAATACAAGGATCTAGGACGATTCTGAAGGACTTATGATAAAGAATGCAATACAGCCCCAGAGGAAGAACTAATGGAATTGGAATGAGATCAAAACATTATTTTTCACTTACCATCTCTGGGAAGGGGGAGATAAGGGATAGAGGGAGATAGTTTGATCTTATAATTTGGGAAACTGTATGTTGAAAATTGTTGTCGCCTGTAATTTGGAAAATAAAATATATATTAAAAAAAAAAAAGAATGGATCATGCCAGACTAACCTCATTTCCTTTCCTGACAGGATGCTAAAATAGCAGATGAACCATCCAGGATCCTAAGGCTAAGAGCCCCTGCTTCTAGCCCATCCTCTGAAGTTATTGTCCAGGATAACACAAAGTAAAAATGGAAATAAAATCTGGAGACAAATTAACTTAATTCTAAAGAATGAGTGAATTAAAGAACAAGTCATGGAAACAATAAATAAAATTTATTTTAAATGAATTAATATTAAATAAATATTTATTCATACATTTCATTTATTTATTTTATGTGAGATGAATTTATATCACATAAAAATTTTAATTTCATTCATGTATTTATAATTTATTCAAATTTATATAAATTTATAATTTATTTCCAAAATTAAAATTTATGTTAAATACATACAATTTAATATTCTCATTAAAGAGAAATATAATAAAGAAATAATGGACCAAAACCCATGTAACACAGTAAAAGCAGTTATTCTAGGAAAATGTATATCTCTATGTGCTTATGCCATCAAAATAGAGAAAGAACAGGTCAATGAATTGGGAATTCAATTTTTAAAATTAGAAAAGGGGGGCAGCTAGATGATTCAGTGGAGAGAGAGCCAGGTATAAAGATAGGATATCCTAGGTTCAAATCTGGCCTTTAGAAATTTCCTAGCCTTGTGAACTTGGGCAAGTCATTTAACCCACATTGCCTAGCCCTTACCACTTTTCTGTTTTAGAGCTCTAAGACAGAATGTAAGGGAAGTTTTTAACTAGAAAAAGAACAAATTAAAAATCTCCAACTAAATGCCAAATTGGAAATTCTAAAAATTAAAGATGAGATAAATAAAATTGAATGTAAGAAAACCACTGAATTTATCAATAAAACTAAGAGTTGGTTTTATTAAAAGAATCCATAAAATAGGGGGCAGTTGAGTAGCTCAGTGGATTGAGAGCCAGGCCTAGAGATGGGAGGTCCTAGGTTCAAATCTGACCTCAGACACTTCCCAGCTGTGTGACCCTGGGCAAGTCACTTGACCCCCATTGCCTACCCTTACCATTCTTCTACCTTGGATCCAATACTCAGTATTGACTCCAAGATGGAAGGTAAGGGTTTAAAAAAAAAGAATCCATAAAATAAGTAAACCACTGGTTAATACGATTTTTAAAAGGAGAGAAGAAAACCAAATCACTAGCATCGATGAAAAGAATGAAATGCACTACCAGTGAAGAAGAAATTAAAGCAATTATTAAGAGTTATTTTACTCAATTATATGACAACAAATTTAACAATGTAAGTAGAAACAGAAGAATACCTACAAAAGTAAAAACAGCATAGACTATCAGAGGAAGAAATATAATATCTTAATAAACCTATTTTAGAAAAAGAAATTAGACAGGTCATAAATGAACTTCCTTTTTTAAAAAAGCATCAGGACCAGATGGATTTACAAGTGAATTCTACTAAACATTTAAAGATTGACTACTTCCAATATTAATAATTATTTGAAATAATAGGTAAAACTTTTTATGAAACAAATATAATACTAATGCCTAAACCAGGTAGTGCAAAAACAAAGAAAGAAAATTAGAGACCAGTTTCATTAATGAACAAAGATCCTAAAAAAAATACTAGCTAGGAGATACAATATATTATGAAGATTATACATTAGGACTAAACAGGATTTATACTGGGAATACATGGATAGTTTAATATAAGGAAAACTATCAATATAAGTGATTATGTTAATAACAAAAGCAACAAATATCATATGATTTTATTAGTAGATGCAGAAAAAGCTTTTGACAAAATACAACATTAATTCCTGTTTTAAAAAAATTGGAAAGCATAGCTATAAATGAATTTTATCATAAAATGATAAGAAGCCTATCCCTAAAACCATCAGCAAGTATTATTTGTAATGAGAATAAGCTAAAAATCTTCCCAATAAGATCAGGAGTGAAACAAGGATGACCATTATCATCAATATTATTTAATATAGTATTAGAAATGCTAGCATAGCAATAAGAAAAAAGAAATAGAAGGAATCAGAATGGTCAAAGAGGTGATAAAACTATTTCTGCAGATGGTATGATAGTATATGTAGAAAATCCTGGACATTTAACAAAAAAGTTATTTGAAGCTATCAATAATTTTAGTAAAGTATCAGTATTCAAAATAAAGCCACATAAATCATCAATGTTTTATATATATATATATATTTTTAACCCTTAACTTCTGTGTTTTAGCTCCTTGGTGGAAGAGTGGTAAGGGTGGGCAATGGGGGTCAAGTGACTTACCCAGGGTCACACAGCTGGGAAGCGTCTGAGGCCAGATTTGAACCTAGGACCTCCCATCTCTAGGCCTGACTCTCAATCCACTGAGCTACCCAGATACCCCTTGTTTTATATATTGTTAACGAAATTTTGCAAGAAGAGATAGAAAGAGATATTCCACTTAAGATAACCACAAATAGAATAAAATGCCTGGGAGTATATCTGTCAAAGCAAAACCAGGAACTACATGAACATAATTATAAAACACTTTTTACACAAGTAAAGTCAAATTTAAGTAACTGAAGCAATATTAATTGTTCATGGGCAGGCAGAGCCAATATAATTAAAATGATAGTTCTACCTAATCTACTTATTCAATGCCATCCCAATTTAATTACCAAAAAAATTATTTGATTGAGCTAAAAAAATTAAAAATTCATTTGCAAGAACAAAAGATCAAGAATGTCAAGTGAATTAACAACAACAAAAAAAAAAACATAAAGGAAAGAGGTCTAGAAGTACCAAATTTTAAACTATTTTAAAGTAGAAATTACCAAAACTATCTGGTACTGGCTAGAAATAGAAAGATCGATCAGTGGAACAGAACAAGATTATAGTAACCTTATATTTGACAAATATATAGATCCAAATTTGGGAGGTAAAATGCATTATTTGATCAAAATTAATGAAACAATTGGAAAGTAGTTTGGCAAAAAGTAGAAAAAGACCAATATATTACACAATTCACTAAGATAAGATCAAAATAAACATATTACTTAGTCATAAAAGGAGATACAAGCAAATTAGAACAACAGGGAACATATTAGTTTCTGATATAAGCATACTAGAAGAATAGAGAACACACTACTCTGATAGAAAAGGAATTTGAGTAAATGAGATGTAGAACACTATGATTTGTAAAATGGATAATGATGATATTAAATTAAAAGTTTCTGTGCAAATAAAACTAATGTAGCTAAGATTAGAAGGAAAGCAGAAAACTGAGGGAGAAATTTTATAGACAGTTTCTCAGAAGTCTCATATCTATTAGGTAAACATAGAATAATATACCTGTCATATCTGTGAGAAAGGAAGGCATTTAAGACCAAGCAAGAGATAGAGGACATTACAAAATGTGAAATGAAAGACTTTGATTACATAAAATCAAAAAGGTTTTGTACAAATAAAAAATTAGAAAGAAAGCAACAAACTGGGAAAAAAATCTTTATAACAAAACTCTCTGACAAAGGTTTAATTTTCCAAATATATAAGGAACTAAGTCAAATTTTTAAAAAATCAACCCATTCCCCAATCAACAATGGTCAAGGAATATAAATAGACAGTTCTCAGATGAAGAAATAAAAACTATCAATAATCACATGAGAAAGTGTTCTAAATCTCTTATAATTAGAGAAATGCAAATCAAAATAACTCTGAGGTACCACCTCACACCTAGCAGTTTGGCTAATATGACAGCAAAGGAAAGTAATAAATGTTGGAGGGGATGTGGCAATAGGGGGACACTAATGCATTGCTGGTGGAGTTGTGAATTGATCCAACCATTCTGGAACACAATTTGGAATTATGCCCAAAGGGCTTTAAAAGACTGAGTGCCCTTTGATCCAGCCATACTGCTGCTGGGTTTGTACCCCAAAGTGATAATAATGTACAAAAATATTTATAGCCACACTCTTTGTGGTGGCAAAAAATTGGAAAATGAGGGGATGCCCTTCGATTGGGGAATGGTTGAACAAATTGCGGTATCTGTTGGTGATGGAATACTATTGTGCTGAAAGGAATAATAAACTGGAGGAATTTCATGTGAACTGGAAAGACCTCCAGGAATTGATGCAGAGCAAAAGGGGTAGAACCAGGAGAATGTTGTACACAGAGACTGATACACTGTGGCACAATCGAATGTAATGGACTTCTATATTAGCAGCAATGCAATGACTCAGGACAATTCTGAGGGACTTATGAGAAAGAAAACTACCCACATTCAGAGGAAGAGCTGTGGGAGCAGAAACACAGAAGAAAAACAATTGCTTGATCACATGGTTTGATGGGGATTAATTAAATAAATAAATGGATTTTTTAAAGAAGAAGAAAAAGTGTTCTAAATCCCTCCTGATTAGAGAAATGCAAATAAAAACAATTCTGAGGTCCCACCTTACACCTGGCAGATTGGCCAATATGGCAGCAAAGGAAAGTGATAAATGTTGGAGGGGATGTGGCAAAACTGGAACACTAAAACACAGCTGGTAGAGTTGTGAATTAATTCAAACTTTCTGTAGGGCAATTTGAAATTATGTGCAAAGGGTTTTAAAAGATTGCCTGCCCTTTGATCCAGCCATACCACTGCTGGTTTTGAACTCCAAAGAGATAATAAGGAAAAATACATGTGCAAAAATATTTATAGCTGTGCTCTTTGTGGTAGCAAAAAATTGGAAAATGAGGGGGTGTCCATCAATTGGGGAATGGTTGAATAAACTGTTGTATCTGCTGGTAATGGAATACTATTGTGCTCAAAGGAATAATAAACTGGAGGAATTCCATGTGAACTGGAAAGACCTCCAGGAATTGATGCAGAGTGAAAGGAACAGAACCAGGAGAACATTGTACACAGAGACTAACACATTGGGGCACAATTGATTAAAGAAATGCAAATCAAAATAATTCTGAAATATCATCTCATTCTTATCAGATTGATAAAAGGAACAGAACCAGGAGAACATTGTACACAGAGACTAACACATTGGGGCACAATTGATTAAAGAAATGCAAATCAAAACAATTCTGAAATATCATCTCATTCTTATCAGATTGACTAAAACAATAGAAGGGGGAAATGACAAATGCTGGGGGGAATGTAGGAAAATGAGGACACCAATACACTGTTGGTGGAACTGATCCAACTGTTTTGGAACTCAATCCAGAATTAAGTCATAAAATTGTTTATATCCTCAGACCCAACAATAGTATTGCCCCATTTGTTTCTCAAGGAGTTCAGGGGAAAAGGGAAAGAACCTATATATTCCAAGATATTTATAGCAGCTCTCTTTGTGGTGACAAAAAACTGGAAATTGAAATCAGTTGGGGAATGGCTGGACAAATTGTGGTATATGATGGTGATGGAATATTACTGTGCCATAAGAATCAATAAGCAAGTTATTTTTTTTAAACTTGGAAAAATCTAAAATTTAGATTTAAATTAAAAAATTTAAAAAAAATCTAATCGTGGAATAATGAAGAGTGAAATGAGTAGAACCAAGAGAACATTATATACAACTTTGGATTGGTATTTGAAGAATAACTTGTGAATATCCACCTACAGAAAATGAAGTAAAAAATGGAAATACGAAAGACAATTTATATACATATTTTGCTGGGTGATATTTTCTATGGGAGGGACTGAGATACCTGGGAATAAATTCAATTAAATAAATAAATTTAAAAGAACATAAGCTTCTTTAGGCCAGGCATCATTTCACATCTGTCTTCGTGTCCTCAGTCCTTAGCACAAAGACTATCACAGTTTGTTAACAAATGCTTTATGATTGATAGATCAAATTCAAAAAATGTTGATCCTAATCTTATTTAAATGGATCCATGATCTCATAAGATATTTTGGGAGTGTAGATAACATGAAGCTGGAAGGAATAGTTGGGAATAGTTAACTCATTGGATGACAGGATCAAGTTCCCCAAAGAGCCTGAGAGGCACTGGGTTAAGCTTTATAAGATGGAATCCAATAAGAATAAATACAAACTCTTGGACTATGGTACAACAAATCCTGGATGAAATGACAGTTGGATTTTCAGTGGCTTATGAAAACGTTTGGGATCTTAGGTGACTTTAAGCTCAATGGAAGCCAATAGAAAAATGTGATTGTCATTAATGGTGCTCTTTGGCTGCATCAACAATAGTATAAATAATCTAGTGTTGAACAGAGAAATTATGCTCCATTCTGGATGCCATGTCTGAAGAAGAACATTGAAAAACTAGAGGGTTCCCAGAGCAAGAATGGTTAGGAAACAAGGAGACAATGGAGGGGATTAGGGATGTTTAACCTGGAGTAAAGAAGAGTTAGAAGAGACATGAAAGTTGGCTTCAAATATTTTAATATTTATGTTGCTACAGGTGGGGAAGGGGGGAGGAATGTGAATCAAAGCACAGAAGTTGCAGGGAGGCAGATTTTGGCTCAGTATAAGGAAAAACTTCCTAATAGCTTGAAGTGTATGAAAATGCCATATTAGTAACCTCACCATAAGCAAACAAACAAGCTGGATGACCAGTGGAGAAGGCAGTGATATAAAAAAAAAAGTCATATTCAATTCACAGGATTATAGATGCATATCTGGAAGAAATTTTAGAGGTCATCTACCCTAAATCTCTCATTTTAAATACATTGGATCTCTAGAAAACTGGGCCTGGAATCAAGAAGACCCAAGTTTTAACCCAGTCCCAAACACTTACTAATTGGGTGCCCCTTGACAAATCATTAACATCTGTCTGCCTCAGTTTTCTCAACTGTAAAATAGGGATAATAATATTTTCTTCACAGAGATATTGTGAACATCTAATGAGATAATGTTTATAAAATGCTTAAGAGAGTTCCCGGCACTCTTTCCTAAAATGACTTCTCCAAGGACACTTCTTCTCTCCAGCACTTGTGTTACTGATTTGTTGAACTATAATCCAAGAGTTTGCATTTATTCCTATTGGATTTCATCATATAAAGCTTAGCCTAGTGCCTTTAAGGCTCTTTTGGGAATCTGATTCTGTCATTCAATGAGTTAACTATTCCCTATAATTTTATGCTATCTGCAAAATTTGTTGTCATTCAATCACTCGGTTTGACTCTTTGTGACCCATGGATCATAGCATGCCAGGTTCTTCTATCCTCCACTATTTTTCAAAGTCTGATCATGTTTGTTGTTTCCATGGCATTATCTATCCATCTCAATAGTATCAAAGGCTTCAGTCAGTCATGAAGGTTTGTGGAAGATCATGGCAAAACTTGGTTGCCCAGAGAAGTTCATCAGTATCGTATACCAGCTCTATGATGATATGTTTGCACAGGTTCTGGATAATGGACAATGCTCTCTTGCTTTCCCTGTCACCAGTGGAGTGACACAGGGCTGTGTTTTTTCTTCCAATGCTTTTAGCATGGCGTTTTGGGCAATGTTGTCAGATGTCTTCGATAAGGACAAAAACTAGGCATCAAGGCCAGATGCTACATGGATGGAAGTTATTTAACTTGAAAAGGCTGCAAGCCAGGAATAAAGTGGAGGGAAAGTTGGTTCATAACTTTCTGCTGGCACATAGTTGTTCCCTCAATGTAACCTCTACAACTGAGATGCAAGAGAGTGTGGATCGATTTTCTGCTGCTTGTGCTAATTTTGACCTGACAATGATCACCAAGGAAACAGAAGTTCTCCACCAGCCAGCCCTACACCATCCATACATGAAACCATTGGTTACAGCAAATGGAGAAATTTTCAATGATGTGGCTAAGTTCACTGACCTTGGCAGTATACTTTCGAGGGATGTCCACAAAGATGATGAGGTAGATGCACATGTTGCCCGAGCTATCTCAATGGTTGGGAAGTTCTGAAGGAAAGTGTGGAAGAGAAAAGGTATAGGACTACAGAAGGTCTACAGAACCATTGGCTGACCTCATTGTATGCCTATGAAGCCTGGACAGTATCCCAGTGCCATGCCAGCAAACTAAATCACTTCTTTTTTTTTTAAATTTAAACATTTATTAATATTCATTTTTAACCTGTTTACAACTAAATCACTTCTAATGAATTGTCTTAGGAAGAGTCTTATGATCACCCAGCAAGATAGGTACTTTTCTGAGCAGCTGAATTGCCAACCATTCAAACTCTACTATGCTCTAGAGCAGTGATGGTAAACCTATGGCACATGTGCCAAAGGTGGCACACAGATGTGCTCTGTGGGCAACTGTGCTGCCCTCCCTCCCCCAACCCCTCCACCCCTGAATTTGTTACTAGAAAGGCAGAGGGACTTAGCAGAGCTGCTCCCCTTCCTCTATCTACCTCACCTGATGACATTTTTTCACATTACCCACCTCTCTGCCTAGAAGCCCAATGAGAATGCACAGTGGGTAAGGTGGGGCAGCTCACAGGCAGCAGAGCTAGAAGGGAGTAGAGCACTCAGGGCCACTCCTCACCCCCTCTCTATACTTACTGAAAACATTCCTCATTTCACCCACCCGTTTGCCCAACAACCCATGGGAGTGCTTTCTCCCTCACCTGTGGGGGCAGGATGCACCTGGCACTTGGTGGGGAGGTTGGGCACAGCACGCAGTCTCTGGGTGGGGGGAAGGGGCACAGAACAGGATCTCTAAAAGGCTTTCCATCACTGCTCTAGAGACTATAACTCTGATAGACTGGCCACCTTGTTCAAAAACCAAATATAATCCACCTAAAAGACTCTTTTATGAAGAATTTACACAAGGCAGGTACTCACAAGGAGATAGAATAAATGACACAAGGACACTCCCAGGGTCTCTTTGAAGAACTATGATATCAGTTGTAAGACTTAGAAGACACTGGCACAGGATTGTCCCGCATGGTGTGCCTGCATCAAAGGAGTGCTGTGCTCTATAAGCAAAGCAGAATTACAGAAGATCCAGAGAAATGTGAGGTGCGCAAATTTAGAGATATCTCCCTCCCAAACGTTTTTATGTGTGTGTGTGTGTTTGCCCAATCTATGGTAGAATCTTCTGAGCTCATATTGCCCTGATCAGCCACAGTTGGACACACTGTGCATTGACCCCCAACATAATAGTGTCATTTTGTTCCTCTTTGAGTACGAAGGACAACGACCAACCACACCGAAAGATAGATACCTCTACATAGCTGGTACATAGTAAATCCTTAATACATACTTGTTAAGAGGGCAGCTCGGTGCCTCAGTGGATTGAGAGCCAGGTCTAGAAAGGGAGGTCCTGTGTTCAAACCTGGTCTCAGACACTTCTTAGCAGTGTGACCCTGGGCAAGTCATTTAGCCCTCATTGCCTAGCCCTTACAGCTCTTTTGCTTTGGAACACGGTATTGATTCTAAGACAAGGTAAGAGTTTAAAAATAAATGAGTAAATTGTAGAAAATTTTAAACTCCCAATTAAATGTCAAATTGAAATTCCTGAAAAATCAAAGGAGAGATGAGTACAAATGAAGGCAAGAAAACCATTTAACTAATAAATAAGACTAAGAGCAATTTTACAGGAAAAAAAACAATAAAATAAACCACTGATTTTTTTAAAAGAAAGAATAAAACCAAATTGCCAACATCAAAAATGAAAAGGATAAATTCACCAACAATTGAAAGGGAAATTATAGCAATTATTAGGAGCTATTTTGCTCAATTATATGCCAATAAATCTGACAATCTAAGTGAAATGGATGAATATTTATAAAAAATATAATTAGCAGAAGAAGAAATAGAATACTTAAATAATCCTATCTTAGAAAAAGAAATTGAACAAGCTCTCAATGAACTCCCTAAGGGAAAAAAATCCCCAAAGCCAGATGGATTCACAAGTGAATTCTAGCAATAGCTAGGTAGCACAGTAGATAGAGCACCAGGCCTGGAGCTGGGAAGATCAGGATTCAAAGCTGGCCTCAGACACTTACTAGCTATGTGACTTTGGGAAAGTCACTTAAACCCAATTGCCTAGCCTTGGCACTCTTCTGCCTTTGAATTGATACTAAGACAGAAGGTAAGGATTTAAAATATATATATATATTTTTTAAAGCAAACAATTCATTCCAATTCTATATAAACTATTTGAAAAAATAGACAAAGAAGGAGTCTACAAAATTCTTTTTATGACTTAAATATGATGCTAATACCTAAACCAGGAAGAGCAAAAAAAAAAGGGAAAGATCAATTTCCCTAATGAATATTGATGCAACATTTTGAAATAAAATACTAGCAAGGAGATTATAGCATATATCATATATACTATATATCATAAGGATCATATACTTATGACTAGGTAGGACTTACACCAGGAATGCAGGGCTGATTCAGTATTAAAACTGTTAGCATAGTTGCCCATATCAATTACAAATCCATCAGAAATCATATGATTATCTCAATAGATGCAGAAAAAGCCTTTGAGAAAATACAACACCCATTCCTATTTAAAATTTAAAACACTGGAAAGCAAAGGAATAAATAAATGGAGCTTTCCTTAAAATAAGTAGTATCTATCTAAAACCATCAGCAAGCATTATCTGTAAAAGAGACTAGCTAGAAGCCTATCTCAAAAGGTCAGGAGTGAAACAAAGACATCCATTATCACTACTATGATACAATATTGTGCTAGAAATGCTAGTTATAGAAGAAAAAAGAAAATGAAGAAATTAGAATAGGCAATGAAGAAATTAAACTATCAGTATTTGCAGATAAAATGATGGTATGTATACTTTCAGAAATCTAGAAAATCAACTAAAAACAAGTTGAAATCACTAACAAATAATTAGAAAAGTTTCAGAATATAAAATAAAATCATCAGCATTTTTATACATCACGAACAAAGCCCAGCAGGAAGAGATAGAAAGAGAAATTCCATTTTAAATTACTATAGATTTGGGAACCAAGACAAACCCAGTAGTTATCTGAACACAATTACAAAACACTTCACATAAATAAAATCTGAACTAAACAATTGGAAAAATATCCATTGCTCCTGGGTAGGCTAAACTAATGTAATAAAAATGACAATTCTACCTAAATTAATTTACTTATTCAGTGCCATACTAACCAAACTACAAAAAAAAAATTTTTGAGAGAGCTGGAAAAAATATCAAAATTCATCTAGAAGAACAAAAGGCCAAAAATATCAAGGGAATTAATGATTTAAAAAAAAGTAAAGGAAGGTGGCATAGCAGTACCAGATCTCAAACTGTATTATAAATCAGCAATCATCAAAATAATCTGATACTGGCTAAGAAATAGAGTGGTATATTAGTGGAATAGATTAGGGACACAACACACAGTAATTTAGTGTTTGATAAATGAACAAGAAATTACTTTTTGACAAAAAACTGTTTGGAAAACTGGAAAGCATTATGTCAGAAACTAGATATCTCACACCATCTCATACCATCTCATACCATATACCAAGATAAGGTAAAAATGGGTACATGATTTAGACACAAAGGGTGATTCTATAGCAAATTAATGAAGCATGAAATAGTTTACCTGTCAGATCTATGGATAAGGGAAGAACTTTTTTTTGTTGTTGTTGATGCTCAGATGACTTTATTAAGCAAGTTCCTTTGTTAAAACCACAGTTCTTGTTCTTGATCAAACAAGGAATAGAGAACATTACGAGATGTAAAATGGATAATTTTGATTATATTAAAATTTAAAGTTTTTGCACAAACAAAACCAATGCAACCCAACATTAGAATGGAAACAGGGAGTTGGGGGGGGGGGGAATTTTTTATAGACAATGTCTCTAATTAAGACCTCATTTCTCAAATATATTGAGAACTTAGTCAAATTTATAAGAATGCGAATTACTCCCCAATTGATAGATAGCCAAAGGATATGAACAGAGAGTTTTTAGAGGAAATTAAAGCTACCTACCATCAGATGAAAAATGCTCTACATCACTATTGATTAGAGAAATGCAAATTAAAACAATTCTGAAGTACCACCTCACAGCTATCAGATTGGCTAATATGACAGAAAAGGAAAATGAAAAATATTGGTGGGAATGTTGGGACACTAATGTACTGTCGGTGGAGTTGTGAAATGATCCAACCAATATGGAGAACAATTTGGAATTATGCCCAAAAGACCATAAAATGGTGCATACCCTTTGATCCAGCAATACTACCACTAGGTCTGTGT
The DNA here is from genome assembly GCF_016433145.1 of Gracilinanus agilis. Taxonomy (NCBI): domain Eukaryota; kingdom Metazoa; phylum Chordata; class Mammalia; order Didelphimorphia; family Didelphidae; genus Gracilinanus; species Gracilinanus agilis. Next base: position 767,111,784 of record NC_058130.1, read on the forward strand.
CCCAGAGAAATTTTTTCAGTGGGGGAGGGAGAAGAGAAACTATTCGTATCTCCCATTATGTAAAGGCTTGTGTTTTTACCCCATATGTAATGATGGTTCACAGCGTTATCAAGGTAAAACTAGGAATAATAAGGGCACGTATGACATCAAGTGTATTGATTGTCGTCATCACTGTATAGATTCAGAGTTTGTCTGATTTAAATAAAAAGGGAGGAAATGTAGCCTGAGACTCATAGAGCACAGCTCTAGGCCATTGAGCAGCTGATATTTGTCATGTAATCTCACCTCTCACCCTGAGACATGTAGCCTCAAGCCTCCCATTTTCTTCTCTCCCCCTCTCACCCACAAGAAGTTCCATACAAAATCACTGCTGTATGCATTCCTTGGAACACTAAGTATAGGTTCTTTCACATGATGATTTATTCTTTGATAGAATCTTTATCTAAAGCTCAATGAGGTATGCAGACTGCATTGTAACCACTTGAGCCCACTCCATTAATCATTACTTTTTACTGTGTATGTGAAAAGCTTGTGCAAAACCCCCAGCTTGTTTTTCTGCCCCTTTAAAGTAGAATCTACACTCAATAAACCTCACCTTGAAAACCATCAGCTTCTCAGTCCTCCTGATCTCATTGTGTTTTGCATCATCCTTCTTATTGCCTTTGAAGACCCCTGGACCTTGTCAGGCAAGACCTGACAGAATACTATTGTGCTGTAAGAAATGATGGGTGTATAACCCAGATCTAATTGTCTGCCAGCACCAGAAGGGAGAAGGGAAGGGAGGGAGGGAGGGAGGGAGATAAGATTGATCATATAACTTAGGAAAACTTATGTAAAAATTAGTTATAATGTAATTGGTAATAAGTAAATAAATGAAATGAACAAATTAAAAAAAAAGAAATGATGAGCAGGATGATTTTTAGAAAAAGCTGAAAGGGGCTACATCAACAGATGGAGAATGAAGTGAGCAAAACCAGAAGAACATTATATACAACAACAAAAATATCGTACAGTGATCAACTGTGAATGATCTAACTATTCTCAGGAGTACAATAATTCAAGACAATTCTTAAAGATCTGTGGTGAAAAACTAATAAGAAATTCTATCCACCTCCAGAAAAAAAAACTGATAGAGTATGATCAAAGCATATTATTTTTCACTTCATTTTCTTCATGGGTTGTTTTTTGCTTTTGTTTTTGACATGTGTCTTCTTTTGTTTTAATCCTTACCTTCTGTCTTAGAAGGCATACTAAGTATTGGTTCCAAGGCAGAAGAACAGAAAAGACTAGGCCACTGGGGTTAAGTGACTTGTCCAGGGTCACACAGCTATTGATATTTGTCTTTTTCCACAATATGAACAATATGGAAATATTTTTTGCATGATATCATATGTATAACCTATATCAAATTGTTTACCATCTCAGCAAGGGGAGGGGGAGAAAAGGGAAGGAGAGAATTTGAATCTAAAAAAAAATTTTAACTAATGTTAAATATTGTTTAAAAGTGTAATTTGGAAGAAATAAAATATTGAAAGATTTTTTAAAATGCTTGTTGAATTGAACCGACTTGACCTGAATCTAATATGCCATTCAATCCAGTATCTGACCTTCAGGAGACTTTTCTATATGCCACCTTTTGGGCTTCCATTTGTTTCGGTCTCTAATACTTAAAGTCTAATCATTATTAAGTTCCCTATTATTCCTCTTTGGGCAATCCCACAAACATAGAGGAATTTTTCCCCTCAACATGACAGAATATAGCCCATGATAGAGTATGTTCATCTTCCATGACCAGCCAAGCTAAGTTTAGAGAGACTAATAGCCAAAATATTGACCCCTGGGTGACAAATTTTTCCAAGCTGTGGCAACTCTGGTACCATCTCCCATATCATAAAAGGGTTGTATTGGTGAAAGGAGTATCTATCAAAAATCCTTGAAATAGTGAAAGAAACATGATGTAGTAGAAATAGATTTGGATTTGAACTATCATGGAACTTAAAGAGTTGGAAGGGATATTTGGAAATCACCTAATCCAACTTCTTGGTTTGTTGGGTTTTTTTTCATTTTACAGAGGAGGAAACTGAGGCATAGAGCAAAATAATTTCCTGCATATCAAGCAAGTAATAATAGTAACCATTATGTCATGCTTTAGGGTTTGCAAAGCACTTTACATATGTTCTCTCACTTCACCAACTATACAATGAGTTAGATTCTGCAGGTGAGGAAGCAAGAGGGAAAAGAACAATCATTTATATGTTTATTATGTGCCAAACATTATGCTAGGGGCTCCCCCCCCCCCCCGTGCTATCTCACTTGCAAAATTATATAAAAACCCTGGGAGGTAGGTGCTATTATTGTCTCCATTTTACCTTTGAGGGAACTGAGGCAAACCAAGAGTAAGTGACTTGCCCAGGGTCACACAGCAAGTAAATGTTTGAGGCAAAATTTGAACTCAGGTCTTTCTGACTCTAGGGGTAACACTCTACCTACTATATCACCAGCTATCTCCAACTTGCTGTTGTTTATCCATTTTACAGAGAGATGAGAGGTTCAAAGAAGTTGTGACATGCCTACAATCAAGCTTCTAGTAACTAGAAGAGAGATCAGAAACCATGTCTTTCTGATTCCCGGCAGTCAAATACTCTATGCAATCCACTTGTGTGTGTTAGTTGTTTTTCAGTCCTGTCTGACTCATCATGATACCATTTGGAGTTTTCTTAGCAAAGATACTGGAGTGGCTTGCCATTCCCTTCTCCTATTCATTTCACAAATGAAAAAAACTGAAGCCAACAGGGTTAAATGACTTGCCCAGGGTAACACAGCTAGTGTCTGAGGCCGAATTTGAACTCTTTCTGACTGCTAAGCCGGTTTTCTATCCACTTATCTTCCTAGCTGGGCCATACAATAAACTAAGACACTTCAAAAGATCACAAGTAGAGACCTAGAAGGATGTTTGAAGCCATCTAGTCTAACTACCTCAATTTATAGATTAGAAAACGGAGCCCCAGGGAGGTTAAGTGACTTGCCCGAGGTGAAATCCGTAGAATCTGGAAGTAGGATTTGACCACAGGTACTCTAACTTAAAACAAATACCTTCCCCATCAGACCAGGTCCTCATCTCCTTCCCCACCTAAGTATCAGAGGCAGGATTTGAATCTGAGATCTTCTGACTTCGAATCCTGTTCTCTCTCCACTCTGCCCACATTACCTCGGGATACTTTGGTTTCGGCCTCCAGTTATGAACCTTATTAGCTGGGTGACTATGGACAGGCTTTTCTGAACCTCCTTTTCCTCATCTTTAAAATGTGTAAAATAAGCATAAGGGAGGTTGTAGAAAAAGTTCTACTTTTTTTTTTTTTTTTTTTTTTTTTTAGTGTGAGGAGAGGGGAAAGGGTGATATGAGCTGTTATGATAACCTCAACTCCTCTCCACAAATATTCTTCCTCTCTTGGCTGTTTCTCTTCGGGGCTCACAGTCGTAAACATTTATGTGTCATCCAAGGACAAAAGGTGAGTGGGATCCTTCATGTATTCCTTCTACATCACGCATCCCTCCTCCAGTCTATGGCACGAAGTCCTAGTCCTCGCTCTTTAGCTCCCAGAGGTGCCCAGGCGCAGCAGCTTTCTCCGTCACCTATTCCTCTTCAGACTTTTGAGATTTAGTGGCAAGCACTACCGTCCCTCATTCTCAACACACACACACACACACACACACACACACACACACACACACACGCACACACACGCACCGTGGATCCCATTTCTTTTTAGAACTCAGGACCTAATAGTTTGAAGCCCCCGGGGAACGTGAGAAGGGAGGAGGCTTAAGCGAAAGGCGGGGAAAGGGTTAAGCTGTGGGCCGATGGGTCAGGGGCAAAGGTCCAGGCCCAGTAGCAGAGACCCCAGGAGACTGAGGCAAATGGAAGTGGCCCTGGGGAACAGGTGGCCTCAAACCGTGCCGTGCCGTGCCGTGCCGCGCGTGTCAGACGCCTAGGGGCGCGGCCGGAAGGACGGGGTGGGCCGGGCTGCGTGCTGGGCTGGCGCCGGGGTGGGGCCGTCGGGGCAGTACTGGGCCTAGCTGGTACTGAGAGGGAGGGAGAGACATTCCTGAGAGCGGGACTGAAAGGGGAGGACGGAGATTGAGAGGAGAACGAGTGCCAGGCGTCCGCGCCGCACCATGTGCCACAGCCCAGGCCAGTGTAGCCTACGCCAACGCTGGGACTGGCCAGCTGAGGGCCATGGAAAGGGGCTGCCGCACGGGAGGGCCGCCGCGAGCAGCTACGCCAGCAGCAAGAGCAGAGCGCAGCCCGGCCCTTGAGGTCCTGCCGGGGGGTGGGCTGCGGCCAAAGCCTCTGCAGAAGCAGCAGCAGAGAGGAAGCTGAACCCCGAGTACCCCGGCACCCGGCGCGGCTGCGGCTCCTCCTCCTTCTCTCCTTCCACCTCCTCCCTCCTTCCTTCCCTCCCTCCTCTCTGCTCTCTTCCCTCCTCCTCCACCACCTCCTCCTCCTCTGCGCGCACCTAGCAGCCGAGCCCGGGGGCGGGGAAGGGGAGGGAGGGAGGGAGGGGAGGGAGGGGAAGCTGGGCGCGCGTGCCGCCGGGCGCGAGGCGGGCGGGGGAGAGCTCCCGGGACCGGCCCGGCTCACGCCGGTGTAAAGGCGACCAGGGGGCAGCGCAGGGGGGGAGGAAGGGGGAGGAAGGGCTGTAGGAGCGGAAGCGGGGCGCGTGCAACGACGCGAGACCGGGGGGCCCCTTCCTCCCTCCCCCTCCTCCCCAAACTACCTCCACCCCC
>NC_058130.1:767126022-767145231 GCF_016433145.1 Gracilinanus agilis
CTACATATTTCATGCATTTATTCTCTATTGTTGTGACTTGTCCAAAGTCACATAGGTAGCATTAGCCAATTCTTCTTCAAGTGTCACTTGTAAAGTGCTTTCCAACTGTGATATTCTGTTCCCTAGTAGGGAGATAGGGAGGAAGGAAGGAAGGAAGGAAGGAAGGAAGGAAGGAAGGAAGGAAGGAAGGAAGGAAGGAAGGAAAAAGGGAAAGAAGGTAAAAAGGAAGGAAGGAAAAAAGGAAGGAAGGAAGGAAGGAAGGAAGGATGACAGAAAGATCATGTCATGACATCTCATTGGGAAGACATCTCAGAGACCATGTACCTGCTCTACAACCTACCCAACAAATGGCCATCCATCTTTTGCTTGAAGATCTACATTAAGGGAATAATTGCTCCCCAGGCAGCCCATTCTGTTGAAGCATAATTCAGGTGAGGAAGTCTTGGCCTTTCTTGGCAACTTCCACCCACTGTTCCTGGTTCCTGCCTGTGGAGCCTGGCAGAACATGTCCTTCCTTTAGCTGACAGCACCTCAAGTGCTCAAAAACAAATAGTCCATTCCTTAAGTCACTTCTTCTTCAGAGCAGATATTCCCAGTTCATTTAATCACTCCTACAGTGGCATGATCTTGAGTTACTTCACTGTCCTCCTCATGCCTCCCACCTTATCAATCACCTTCCTTAAATGTGGCATTTAGAATGGGTACCACAAAGCTAATTGATTCAAATGAAGGAGAATGGGAATCTCTCCAGGCTCTGAGAGAGTCTGACCCTGACTCTTGGATGGCAGGTCTCATCTCACATGGTATGGCCTCACTGGCTTTGGTTCTCTTTACAATCTCTACCTCTCTTCATCCTTAAGTAGGCACCTCAAGGATTTCAGGACCAGCAGATGATCTATCTAAGCTTCTCAGGCTCTTCTGGAGGGAATACTGGAGTTTCACTGTATTTTCTTTAGTCAGTCAACAAGCATTTATTTTTGCATTGATTGTGTGCCAGCCCCTGTGCTAAATGCTAGGAATACAAATACAAGCACAAAGAAAAGCATTCTCTGCCCCCCAACAAGCTCACATCCTACTGGGGAAAGACTGTACAGAAAAGGGAACTGAAAGAGGGGGATGGGTGGGAAGAAAAGGTGTGGAGAGGAGAAAAAAAAGTCAGAAGAGAAGCCCAGAGAGGAATAAGGAATAAACACGCTTGGCCTGAGCACTTCCCTTAAGATGGAGGTTGGTAGTTAATTAAAATGCTGGTGTTCCAGTTTGGTTCTGCACTAATTAGAGGACCTTAATGAGATTCTGTCATTCTCTGAGCTTCAGCTCCCTTCGCTGTTAAATAAGGAGGCTGAACTAGATGTTCTCTCAGGTTCTCACATTCCCTGTTCTAAGGTGCCTCCCAGCTGTGACCTTCCTTGTTCTAAGGAGTCTCCCAGCTCTAGTATGCCATGTCCTAAGGCCTCTCCCGGCTCTGACATTCTCTGTTCTAAGGTTCCTCCCAGGTATGACATTCTGCATTCTAAGGACCTTCTCCTATTTTTGCATTCTAAATTCCAAGGCCTCTCCCAGTTCTCACATTTCTAATCCAATATTCCACTGAGATCTGATATTCTCTGTTCTAAGATCTCTCCCTGATCTAATATTCTACTTCTAAGATCCTTTTCAGTCCTGGATTATTAGTCAATGAGGAAGAACCTTAGAATATTATTTATTCCACATTCTAATGTCCCTTCCAACTCCCAGATTCAGTGTTCTATGTTCTGAAGTCTCCCTTTGCTCAGACATTCTGTGTTCTAAGAGCCCCTCTCAGCTCAGACATTTTATGATTCTAAAATGCATTTAGATCCCAATCTTGTCTTCTTGGCTTTTGAAAAATAAAATGAGCCTGAATACTCCAAAGCCTGTAGACACAGGACAAAGGTCCAGGTAGTCCTTCACCTTCCAAGGGAGCCAGCTGGGGGCTTCCCGGCACCAGGTCTCCCAGAGTTCCAAGCAAAGGCTGCCTTCAGCTTGGAAAAACTGCAAAGGAGCTGTCCATAATTTGATTTGTCCACCTCTTATTGAATCCCTGGTGCTCTATTACTCACTCTCTGAATCAGAGATTTTATTACTCGGAAAGTAAAAGGACTAGCGGCATTTTCCCTCTATTCTTTCTGCATCTTCAATTAGCCTTCCTGCTCATTTTTTAAACATAGAGGCATGTTTTTATATTTCCCCAGGAGTTACTTCAAAAATTAACATAGGGGTGCAATGCAGTTGCTGAGATATATTTATATCAAACAATGGCTTCGTTTTGAGCTTCTTTTCTTTTCTGCAGGCCTATAATATTGGTGACTCTCCTCTATTGCTAGTATTTAGTAGAAAATACATTTGGAGATTTAGTCACTTGAACCGGGTTCGAATCCCAGCTCTTCCACTTCTTTCCTGGGCGACCTCTGGCAAGTCATTGTTTCCTGAGTCTCGGTTTCCTCAACTATAAAATGAAAGGACTGGACGAGATGACCTGTGGGAGCCTTTCCAACTCTGAAATGATGGTCTCATCATCTCCTGATCCCTCAGGCTTATTCCAATCCTCCTGTCCTAAGTCAATTCAATTCAATATTTATTAAACGCTTGGAATATTCAACTCCTTGTGCTCTAGCTTTCTGGGTTCTAAGGTCATCCCAGCTCTAACATTCTATGTTCTGAGACCCCTCCCAGCATTTGTAGGCTCAAATTAGGAACCCGCTCAGGTCTGCTATTTAGCATTCTCAGGCCCCTTCCAGGAAGGGCATATAAAGATACATATGATACCAATGCTGTTCCCGGTTTCAAATGCCATCACGGTGTCCATCCATCTCTTAGACCTTCCTTCCAGGCATGACTCAGGAACCACCCTCCCCACAAAGTATTTCCTGATTCTCACTCACTCTCAGATATTATGCCCTCCTCCCCATCCACAAACGACTTTCTAATTATTTATATGTGAACATTTTGCCATTCTCCCATCCATTCCCCAGAAAGAATGTCAGGCAAGGAATCACATTGGTTTTTGTCTTTGCAGACCTGGGCAGGGTGCGGGGAGCGGGGCTAGTCCTAAACTTGTTTTTTGGTCATTTTAAGTCATGTCACACTCTTTGTGACAGCTTTCGGGGTTTTCTTGGCAGAGATACTGGAGTGGTTTGCCATATCCTTCTCCAGCTCATTTGACAGATGAGGAAACTGAGGCAAACAGGCTTCAATGATTTACCCATTTGGGGTTTTCTTGGCAGAGATACTGGAGTGGTTTGTCATGTCCTTCTCCAGCTCATTTGACAGATGAGGAAACTGAGGCACACAGGCTTCAATGATTTGCCCATTTGGGGTTTTCTTGGCAGAGATACTGGAGTGATTTGCCTTTTACTTCTCCTGCTCATTTGACAGATGAGGAAACTGAGGCAAATAGGCTTCAGTGATTTGTCCATTTGGGATTTTCTTGGCAAAGATCCTGGAGTGATTTACCATTTACTTCTCCAGCTCATTCGACAGATAAAGAACTGAGAAAGAGGATAATATTTTTTTAACCCTTACCTTCCATCTTAGAATCAATATTGTGTATTGATTCTAAGGCAAAAAAGCCATAAGGGCTGTGCAGTGGGAGTTAAGTGACTTGCCCAGGGTCACATAAATAATGTTTTTAATATTAATCACTTGTATGATTAATGCATAAGTTCACATTTGTATGGCTCTTGGCATCTACAAAATATTTTATCTTCCCTATCTTAATTAAGTTCCTCAACAACCCCCAGGAGTAGATGCAATTATTTTATTGTTGTCATTGTTGTTGTTGAGTTATTTCAGTCATGTCCAACTCTCCGAGACTCCGTTTGGGTCTTGGTAGAGATACTAGAGTGATTTGTCACTTCCTTCTTCAGGTGATTTGACAGATGAGAAAACTGAGGCAAACAGGGTGAAGTGACTTGCCCAGGGTGACACAACTAATAAGTATCTAAGGCTGAATGTGAGCTCAGGAAGAGAATCTTCAGGGCTCCAGGTGGGGTGCTCTATCCACTGCACCACTTCAGTGCCACAGTCCTGTACCTGATAGACAGTTAATAAGTGCTTTCTGAACTTAATTGAAGGATAAGGAAAGCTATGACTTGGATTAAAATGATAAGAAAGTTTTATTTAGGGTCATAGATTTAGAGCTTGAGAAAAGGTGAGGGAAGGCAAGGACTGCTGATCCATCCTGCTGGTCTTCTATTTCACCCTCTTCATGATACCATGGAAGAAACTCGGGTCTGGGAAAATTAGTGACTTGCCCAAGGTCACATAGCAATGTTGGAGAGAGTTCCTTCAGTAGAATGGTTGGGATTAAAGCCAGTGGAAGAGATTGAGACATGAGCGTGTGGTAAGTGGAAGGAGCAAATACAGATGACTTTTTTCAGAAATTTATGATGTTTGACTTCATATTCATAACCAATATCTTGCTGCTGACTTTCTCAAGGAGAGGGGCAGACAGGAAGGAACTCAAAAAAAATTTTTAAGTGAATATTAGGAGTTGGAAGGACCTGGGTTCAAATCTGGCCTCTGATACTTCCTTGATGTATGACCCTGGGCAAGTCACTTAACCTCAGTTGCCCAGCTCTTCTGTCTGAAAACCCACTAAGGTAGAAGTTAGGGTTGTTGGTTTGTTGTTTTTTTTTTTAATGAATGTTAAGTTTTTAAATGTAAATAGGAAATATCTAATGAAATAAAATAAATGAAATAAAATTTAAAGCATATCTAGTTTTAAAAATAAGTTTGTGTGCTTAAGGAGTTTTCTCTGTGTTTTTTTTAATTTTTAATTCCTTTTTTTAAAAAACCCTTAACTTCTGAGTATTCTGAGGGTGGGCAATGGGGGTCAAGTGACTTGCCCAGGGTCACACAGCTGGGAAGTGTCCGAGGCCGGATTTGAACCCAGGACATCCCGTCTCTAGGCCTGACTCTCAACCCACTGAGCTACCCAGCTGCCCCCTTTCTCTGTGTTTTTAACCACTTCCAGGCTTTCCCAATGGGAGAGGATGAAATGGTTATCCCGTGGTAAAACGGGAATCTCAGACCCAGGCAGTTTTCAGATATTTGAGATCTGGGTTTGGTCCTGTTAGCAGCAGTCAATCAACTGACCTACTCAGAATGAATGAAAACCTCAAGTCTTCATGTTATTCCTTCAAGGAACCCGGATGGCATTTTTCCTCTCGATGCTTCGTGTGTCTCGGAAAAACGTGGGCCTAAATGTAGGTTAATATCAATGTTAACTTTGCCAAGTCTGTTAAAACCCGCAGCAAAACAGAGGGCCTAACCTCCTCTCTGCTGACGAGGCTCTGAGCTCACCGACAGATTTAGCAGCTAATTTGCTAGACAAGTCTGGGCCAGCTCTCCCCTCTGGAAATGTTTCCAAATGGGGCTCCTAAGGGAAGAGGCCAGATACTGGAGGATCCATTAATAGGAAAAGCCCGCTGCTCCCAAAGGGCTGGAGGGCCGGAGCAGGGAGCCTGTCACACATCCAGAAAAACAGGAGGCCAGGAAGATGGAGCAGGGCCTCCCTCACCTAGTGGGACAGCTTCGTTTTCGGATTCCCGGAAACTTACTCAAGTCGATCTGTTCCCAAGAGCACTGACTTAGTTTCTCCGGCTTCTCACCGAGCTGGAGCCTTCTAACTGCCTTCTAAGCCTTTGCTGTCTCCATTTGGAGGAAACTTTTCCACCCAAACACTAGAATTAACCATAATTTTAAGTAGGAACAAGTGCTTTTGAGTGTCCTTCATTTAGTGTCTCTTGCTAAGGTCTCAAATTCTCATCACTCTCTTTTTCTACTCCCTTTCGTTCTGAATTGGGTTTAGCAGTTGAGAAACCGAAGAAAATATTACCAAAATGAAGACTAGCTAATCATCTTCTTTATATGCAGACCACACCCTACTGCATACTCTGAAGTCAAAAAGTATAGGGTGTACCCAGAAAGCAAGGAAACTGGTTTGAGGCTTCAGTTTCTTCATCTGTGAAATGGGAAGGTTGAACCAGAAAGATTTCTAAGGCCCTTCCCACATCCTATATTCCATGTTTTAAAGGCCTTCCCAGCTCTGACATTCCCTGTTCTAAGCCCCTTCCAAGCTCTGGCATTCCCTGTTCTAAGCTTTCTCATAACTCTGACGTTCCCTGTTCTAAGCCCCCTCCCAGCTCTGACATTCTCTATTCTGGGTTCTAGGTTCCCTCCCAGGTCTGACATTCTCTGTTCTAAGACCCTTCCCAGCTCTGACATTCCATGTTCTAAGGCTCCTCCCAGCCCTGATATCCCCTATTCTAAGCCCCCTTCCCAGCCCTGACATTCCCTGTTCTAAAGCTCTATTCAAAGGCCTCTCCCAGCTCCCACTTTCTCAATTGTAAGACCCCCTCCGACCCCTAACATTACTTGTTCTAAGGCCCCTTGAAGGTCTGGCATTCTCTTCCAAGTCTCTTCCCAGCTGTGACATTCTGTGTTCTAAGCCTTCTCCAAGCTCTGACATTCTTTGTTCTAGGTTCCCTTTTCTAAAGTCTCTCCCAGCTCTGATTTGTTGCATCTGTGACTGTGATGTCTGTGCAAACGAGTGTTGTCCTTTTCAAAGTTATCTCCTTGGAAGTCCAGATGTTTCTACCTCTATTTCCGATGAAACATTTTAGGATACCCTCTTTTGACAATGGCCTTCAGAATATATAATGTATATATTTTGAACTTTGTATTTAAAAAGTGTTTAATTTGAATTTTTAAATAATTATTACTCCAGATAATTGTAATTATTTTTCAAATTTTTGTAATTTGAATTTTGTCCATTTTGGTCATATATTCTTTAGAATTTACTGAATGATGAGATGCCTTCATCCTTTGTGAATGGATTTGAATTTTGGAAATAGCTCAGAGTCCCTTAAAACTGTCTAAAAAATAAATGGGTTTATGTTTAAGCTAGGTAATACCACAACTAGTCAAAAAAACCATGAGAGTAGTGTCAAATGGAAACTACTGTAAGACCCTGGGCAAATTGCTTACTCTCTCTTAGCCTCACTTTCCCCATCTGTAAAAACAATAGGAAAAAAACTAGTTGGGATGCAAAAGTATCTTTAAAAAACAAAAACAACTTGATAAGATTGGATTAGATGATCTCTAAGGAGCCTTCCATAGCAACTCAGTTTCTACGATTCTTTCATTTTCATGTGTGATTCATTGGTTCTGAAAGCAATTCCCAGAGAGTTTCATACGCCCAGACACTGATTTCATCCATGCAGGTACTCTCTCCACCACCAGCACAGATTGAGATCGTCTGTGATTTATAATTTACTGACCAAAAAATTGCCTTTCTCCCATACCTTCCCTTGGCCAGCCTAATGATGAATTTCTCAGGAGCTTGGCTCTGTTGGTCATTGGATGATGGAGGTCCAGTCAATCCATCATGGCCTGGGGCTGTTGGGAGGACCTGGTGGAACTATCTAGAATACCTTTCAAGAACATGGGGTCACCATCACTAAAGGTCAGCCTTTAGTGCGGCATCAGAGGATTTCCAAAAAAGATTCCAAAAAAGTGTTAGAATGGCCGCAGCATCATCAAAACTGGTATATAACTAGCAGTCTAATACATCTGTGATCTCCTCAATCTGGGAACTCTCTTTAAGGATAGAGTCACATCTCATCCACATCTCATCCATGCCTGCCCATCCTGGGTACCTTCTCTCCTGGTCCTCCCACCACTTTGTCATGCTTGAATGCCATTTTTTTTTAACCCTTAGATAATTTTATATATATACCAGTACTTTATATTGGTTCTAAGGCAGAAGAGCAGTAAGGGCTAGGCAATGGGGGTTAAATGATTTGCCCAAGGTCACACAGCTAGGAAGTATGTGAAGCTGAAGTTGAATCTAGGACCTCTAGTCTCCAGGCCTGGCTTTTAATCCACTGTGCTAACTAGCTATCCCCACTTCAAGCCTTTTTTTTTTTTTTCCAAAATTTTTTATTGATTAAGAAAATTTTTTCATGGTTCCATGATTCATGTTCTTTTACTCCCCTCCTCCCAGCCCCTTCCCATAACCAACACACAGTTCCACTAGGTTTTGCTTATGTCATTGATCAAGACCTATTTCCATATTATTAATATTTGTACTAGGGTGATCATTTAGAGTCTACATCCCCAATCATATCCCCATCGACCCATGTGATCAGGCAGTTGTTTTTCTTCTGTGTTTCTACTCCCACAGTTCTTTCTTTGGATGTGGATAGAATCTTTCTCATAAATCTCTCAGAATTGTCCTGGATCATTGCATAGCTGCTAGTAGAGAAGTCCACTACATTCAATTGTACCACAGTGTATCAGTCTCTGTGTATAAGGTTCTCCTGGATCTGTTCCTTTCATTCTGTATCAGTTCCTGGAGGTCTTTCAAGTTCACATGGAATTCCTCCATTTCTTTATTCCTTTCAGCACAATAGTATTCCATCACCAACAGATACCACAATCTGTTCCTCCATTCTCCAATCGAAGGGCATCTTCTCATTTTCCAATTGTTTGCCACCACAAAGATCGCGGCTATAAATATTTTTGTACAAGTCTTTTTCCTTATGATCTCTTTGGGGTATAAACCCAGCAGTGGTATGGCTGGATCAAAAGGCAGACACTCTTTTAAAGGCATAGTTCCAAATTGCCATCCAGAATGGATGGATCAATTCGCAACTCCACCAGCAATGCATTAATGTCTCTATTTTGCTGCATCCCCTCCAACATTCATTACTTTCCTTTGCTGTCATGTTAATCAATCTGCTAGGTGTGAGGTGGTACCTCAGAGTCATTTTGATTTGCATTTCTCTAATTTTAAGAGATTTAGAACACTTTTTCATGTGTTTATTTATTTATTTATTTATTTTTCTTTTTCTTTTTTTTTTTTTTTTTTAACCCTTAACTTCTGTGTATTGGCTCCTAGGTGGAAGAGTGGTAAGGGTGGGCAATGGGGGTCAAGTGACTTGCCCAGGCTCACACAGCTGGGAAGTGCCTGAGGCCGGGTTTGAACCTAGGACCTCCTGTCTCTAGGCCTGGCTCTCAATCTACTGAGCTACCCAGCTGCCCCTCATGCGTTTATTGATAGTTTTGATTTCTCTATCTGAAAATTGCCTATTTCAAGCCTTCTTTAATTTCTCTGACATTATATAAATGCCACTAGCACAGAAGGACAATCCATTGGTTATACCCCTCCCAAAAAATTTCACCTTTAATTTAAATTTGGTATGTAATTGTTAATATATATTTCCAATAAAATACAAGCTCTTTGGAAGCAGAAAATGTTTAATTTTTATCTCAGTATCTCCAACACCTAGCACAGCATCCAGAATAGAGTATGTGTCTAATTATTGCTCTCTGGTTATATGATTATCCTTTATTTTTCCTATTTGACTAGCCCACCTTTTTTTCTGATCATATCATTCTTTTTTATTATTTTTTTTTACCCTTAACTTCTGTGTATTGGCTCCTTAGTGGAAGTGGTAAGGGTGGGCAGTGGGGGTCAAGTGACTTTCCCAGGGTCACACAGCTAGGAAGTGTCTGAGGCCAGATTTGAACCTAGGACCTCCTGTCTCTAGGCCTGACTTTCAATCCACTGAGCTACCCAGCTGCTCCCTGATCATCTCATTCTGATAATTCCTTTACCAGAGATGTGCTGGAGCCAGCTCTGATCAGTCTGAGCATTTACACCTAAGAAATCATCAATCGGCTACAAATCAGGGCTTGATTTATTATTTCACTGACCGTCTAGACTTTTCAAAGTATGAAAAATGCAGATCCAACTTAAAAGTGTAGATATACACCCCACCTACCACCACCCTGAGCCTGGTTGTTAAATGTTTACTATCATACTTCTGTATTGTTGCTCTGTGAACATTACTTGAGTTCAGCAGGTAGTAGAAGGATCAGAGAATGAAATCAACCCTAAACTGGAGGTGGCGACTGGAGGCTAATGAATAATAACAACACTAATTATTATATATTCTACAATATTAGTATTATTAGAGCTGCCAGTTATATAGTGTTTTAAATGCTTTACATCTGTTATCTCAGTGGAGCCTCCCAACACTTCTGCCCATTACACAGCTTCTCCTACATTTGTAATATTACCGCCTGCTCATAACTAATATGCATTTCTCCATTGCCCTTTGGGGAATCTTTTCCTTCGATCCTTCACAAGCCATAGTTTTCCATCACTAGCAGCCATATGTCAATGGAAGATCTATTGGAATTAAGAAGAGAGACTGGTTCTAGACAGATGTTTGGGGTCATGGATGTCATGATTTCCAAAAGCAAGCCAGTCTGCGCCCTCTTCCTGTTCAATCCTGGACCCAATTTATCGTCCATGTGAGGGTAAAATAATAAATAAAATAAATAAAATAAAAATAAAAGACTGGGAGTAGATTTTCTGAGGTCACTGGCTTTAATATGAGGCATGCAAAGTCCTCGAAAGTCCATGGCTCTGCAGATGCACTTTGTATGCCTTTGCAAGCCCCATATTAAAGTCAATATCCTCACAAGTTTTGTTTCCTTGTCATTCTCTTTACATCCATTTAGAGTGTCGGCCTGAGAACATATATAATGATGACTAAACTCAGGGGGAGCTTGGTGGTACAGTGAGTTTGAGTGCTGGACTCAGAGGAGACAGGAAGACCTGAGTTCAAATCCTGCCTCTGTTCTGTACTAGGTGGATGATTGTGTCAAGGCACTCAAACTTCCACTGGCTCATCTGTAAAATGGGGATAATCATAGCTCTTACCTCCCAGGGGAATTTCAAGGATCAAATGAAATAACATATTTAAAGCTCTTTGCAAACCTTAAAGTGCTTTACACACACTATGGGATGGTCATTTATTTGTGTATCATAATCTAAACAATAGACCAGCATCCACTTTGTTTTTCCTGTGTGGATAATTAAGCCAAAACTCCTTTGAATGATTATGAATCTTATATAGAAGACTGTGAAATGTTCTGGGTCTTGATGCAATTAGCAGAGTGTCATCTGAAGACAGGAATGCTTGGAGGACTTCTTCATGTCTAGGTCATCCCTCTTTGACTTAGACCTTGTGCTATGGGAGCAAATGCCTTTGATGATCTTTTCCCCCCTGTTTTATGCTTGATTCAGTTTTGATCAGATCTGGTATAGTGGATATGAGAGCTGACTTTAACACCAGGAAATTCAAGTCTTTTTTTAAAAAAAAAACCTTACTGTCTATTTTACAATCAATACTAAGTATTGATCCCAAGGCAGAAGAGCAGTAAGGGCTAGGCCATAAGGGTTAAGTGACTTGTCCAGGGTCACACAGCTAGGCAGATTTGAACCCATGTCCTCCCAACTCCAGGTCTGGCCCTCTGTTCACTGCTACCCAGCCACCTCTCTAGTTTCAAATGTTACCCCTGACACATGCTAGCTCTGGGACCCTCGGCAAATCGGTTAGCCTCTCCTTGTAATTCAGTAAAACTCCAAGTGGCAGGTGAAGAACCATTCCTAGTTCTTAGGCCATGCAAAAATGATTCGTGCGTGGATTCAGCCAGTAAACTGTAGTCGACTGACCCTGCCTAGCCAGCTCTCTTAGCCTCCCGAGTTTCAGAGCAGCTGCTAACCGAGATAAGTCGAGGGAGCTTTGGCGACCGGGATTTCCTTAAACTAACAAATTACCAGTCAGGTCTCTGTTTTCGTCACCTCGACTCTGATAACTGGAAGGGCGTCGAACAATGTTATTCCAACTGCGTTATCTTTCTAGGAATGTTACCCGTTTTTTGCCATATGTAGACGAGATTCCATGCTGGGAAGAAAGTCTTCCAGGCCAAGGATCAAATGCCTTTTAATAGTCAACAAACAATAATCACGGTGGGAGCCCGTGTTCACAACAGCTTTCATTCAGTTGAATGAGGGTACACGTGGCCTGCCATGGAAGGGCGCTGCAGAAAGCCTGCCCGTTCCCCTCGAATACCCTCATTAAGGCTGCCCTCAGTACATGTGTAGGTTATTCTCATGGACATTTTCTGTGGGTAGGAAAGTAGCTGTAAATGGATTGCTTAAATAACAACGATTACGAATTCTCTTTCTTTTAGAGCCTCGCCGCATTTCCCTTCCTCCTCAGTAATAGATTTTAGTGGGACCCATTTTGAAGATTGTCTTTATTATTTTTTGAAACCATTCAAAGGAGAATGTGCTTCACTTTGAAAAGGCTTGCTCATTAGGGAAAGCATTCTTATAATAGCGATAGATTGAAATCTGAAGGTAAGTCTCTGTTCCTTTAGTTCAGAGAAATATCTTTCTATCAAGCCACCTTCAGAGATAGGCTAACCTGCATGAGGGCAGCTAGGCGGTACAGTGGACAGAGCACCAGATGTAGAGTCAGGAAGACTTGAGCTCAAATCGAGTCTCAGGTGCTTATTAGCTGTGTGACCCTGAGCAAGTCACTTTACCTTGTCTGCCTCGGTTTCCTCATCTGTCAAATGAGTTGGAGAAGGAAATGGCAAACCTCTCTAGTATCTTTGCCAAGAAAACCCCAAATGGGGTCCTGAACACCCATACATGACTCAAATGACTCAACAACAATAATCTCTATGAGGTAGAAGGCCAGAGTTTTCAACGAGACTGTGCCTGGACCTGCCTGATGTTTTGATTTAGATTGTTTTGCTTGGCCCCAGTGGGCAGAACCAGGAACAATGAAGAAGATCATTGAGGTCAGAGAAAAGCTTCCTAACGAGGCAGCTAAGTGCTTAATAAATATAGACAAGGAACACTAGACTTAGAGTCAGGAAAGATCCAGGTTCAAATTTGGCGCCCTCTTAGGCAGACACTTGCTGAATACCTCTCTGTATCATGTGCCAAGCTCCCTGCCAGACAGCTAGAGAAACAAAGACATGACATCAGGCCCAGCCATCAAGGAATTTAGTGCTACTGAGGGTCAAGCTATCAGTCAAGGCATATTTATCAAGCACCTATGATGGAACCTATGAGGGAGTGAGGGATGTCAGTGTTGGATAGAGGATCCCTTGTTGGTAGATGGAGGAGAACAGATGCTGCTCTGATATTTGTTACCTCTGCAATCTTGGGCAACTCATGTAGGAGATAGGCCCACTGTACCCTTCTTTGGTCAAACCATTGTATTCTCTTCTGGGTACCACATTAAAAAAAACAATCCTATCTTCTGTCTTAGAACCAGTACTAAAGGAGGGGCAGGTAGGTGGCCCAGTGGCTATAGCTTGAAAATAGGAGGACTGACTGCTCTTCTGCCTTAGAACCATACACAGTATTGATTCTAAGACAGAAGATAAGGGTTAAAAAAACCAATATGTATAGGGCAGCTAATTGGTTCAGGGGATAGAAAACTGGGTTTGGAATCAAGAAGACTCATCTTCCTGAGTTCAAATCCAGCCTCACAAATTTACTAGCGGTGTGACCCTGGGCAAATCACTTAACCCTCTTTGCTTCAGTTTCCTCACCTATAAAATGAGGAAATGGCAAAACACTTCTCCAGTAACTTTGCCACAAAAACCCCAATTAGGGTCAAGGAGTCAGATATGATTGACTGAACAACCACAGTAGGCACTAAGTGTGGTAGTCCCAAAAAAACAAAACCGAATAAAACAAAAAGAAAACCCTGAGTTTGAGGACTTCTTTGAGAACCATAAGGCTCATGTGGAAAAGAATGGTAAGAGCCAGGCAGTTGGGGGTAAGTGGCTTGCCCAAGGTCACACAGCTAGGAAGGGTCTAAGGCCAGAGTTGAACTCATGACCTCCTGTCTCCTGGTCTGACATTCTATCCATTGTGCTACTGGCTGCCCCATTTTAAGAAGGACTTTGTCAAGCTGAAGGGTGTTGAGATGAGTACATCTTGTATAGTGGTAGACTGGTGACTCCTGGTCTAGAAAGGATTGATTTTTCTTCAGAACGGGAAATTTTTAGCTTGGAGAAGTGATTTCATGAAGACATGATTGTTATGTACTATGAAGGATTGTCAGATGGAAGAGGGTTTAGCCTTGCTCTTCTTGGCCCCAGAAGGACAAAAAAAAAATCACTGAGTGACATTGAAGGACAATT
Source organism: Gracilinanus agilis (assembly GCF_016433145.1). Classification (NCBI taxonomy): domain Eukaryota; kingdom Metazoa; phylum Chordata; class Mammalia; order Didelphimorphia; family Didelphidae; genus Gracilinanus; species Gracilinanus agilis. The sequence goes on from NC_058130.1 coordinate 767,140,072, forward strand.
TAGTTTTAATCTCATAAATGTCATTAAAAAATCTTCTTACATGACTTTTCCAAAATGGATTAGACTACCTTGGGAAGTGGCCCATTTTCCCTCCTTGGAGGTTTTGAAGCCAAGTCTGGATGTTGGATATATGTGAGTGAGAACTCTTTTCCTGTGTGGGTGGAACTAGATGGCCAACTGTCACCTTCTGAGATCCTGAGATTCTCTGGGCCTCAGCTTGCCCCTCTATAAAATGAGGAGCTTGGACTGAATGGAAAGGTTCTTAGTTTGTCTGTTCTGGACCCCTCTGAAAGTCTGGTGAAGTTTTTCAGAATAAGTATTTATATCTATATGTATATATGTATATATGTATGTATGTATCTATCTATCTATCTCTCTATCTCTCTCACTGTCCATCCATCCATTCATCTATCTATCCATCCATCCATCTGTATCTCTCTCTCTCTGTCTGTCTGTCCATCTGTCCATCTGTCCATCTGTCTGTTTATCTATATATCTATCTGTATCTCTCTCTGTCCATCTGTCTGTCCATCCATCTATCTATCTATCTGTCTATCTATCTCCCAGTCTATCTATCCATCCATCTCTCCATCTATCTATATCTATAATCTATAAAATATAATATATCTATATCTAAAATAGATAAATAGATGGATACCATTACCTTCCATCTTAGCATCCATTCCAATAAGGGTAAGCAATTGAGGTTAAGTGACTTATACAGGGTCACAAAGCTGGGGTGTATATAAGGTCAGATTTGAACCCACGTCTTCCTGATATGGGAGAAATTGCACCCAAATTTGTAGCAGTCTTGCCCCAAGAATGGGAGACTCAAACTCCGTTCAGGCCAGAAATAAGAAAAGAATTTTATTTGAAGAAGTGGAGGTTCTTGGTGGTAGACCAGCAGTCTGGAGGCCAATCAGGTAGCCTTAGGGCCCATGGATAAGCCCAGGGGCTAGGAGAGTGGCCTCTGGAGCTCATAGCATGGAATAGCAGCTCCACTATAGGGTGGCTTCCACACCCTGTGGATCAGGGTTGCCATATTTGTTGGGGTCTGGTCGCTTAGCATCTCCCTTTGCAAACTCAGATGGAGGTATGCTTTGGGGTTTGTTGCCAGAGGGAATAAGGAGCTGCAAGACTGGGGGATTCTTCTGGAATGCCAGCGTCCCCAGTGTGCAGGTTCCATGTTCCTCCATTGTCCACCTTGTCCTTATTTGTCTGGGAGAGATCTGGCTGCCCTTCCAGAGTGGGAACATGGGAAGGGGATACAGTACAGTGGAGGACCGCTATAGGTAATTAATTCTTTCTGAGAACAATGTAAACAATTAATAAAACAGAGAAAATACAAAGCTGATGCCTAGTATAGAACGTTACTGATCTAGAACACAGAGCGGAGAACTGAACAATCTGAAATTCCTGCTTGACTAATGCTGAAACTCCAGGTGTTGCAGTTGATGTTTAACTAGTGCTAACTAGTAAGAAATGCAGGATTTCAGAGTACGAGGGCCTGTCCCACTGCTGCCCATCTCCAAGGCTGGTTCTCTATCCACTGAACCGCCTAGCTGCTCCTCTACTATTTTAATAGAATTGGTTTTCTTTGTGATTCTCGGGGGTTTTTATTTTATGCACTTAAAAATGTTATTCCGAGAGGCTGCTAGGAAGTCCAGGAGAAAGAGAGCCAAGCCCTGAATTCGAATTTGACCTCATTTACTTCTCTGCCATTCTATGAGCCTATAATTCTGTGATATCAGAAAGGGGCAGAGGTCAATGTTTGGGACTGACTTCCCAGAGAAGGTGCATCTATGAGTTTATACTTGAAGGATGGGCAAGATTTAGCGAGGCAGGGAAAGGAGGCAGGGAAATAGCAGAGGCAAAGCATGGAGGCTGACATGACTAAAGAGCATATAAAGGAAGAGAGGAAACTAGGCGGTCTCTTCCTAAAATCTCCAAATCCTCTCGCATCCATTATCTCACCTTTGCAAGCCCCCTGGGTAGTACAGGTCCCATTTTAGATGAAAAAGCCAAGGTACAAGCTAACTGTAATGGCTCACTTCCATAACAAAGCTAAGATTAGGTCCCAAACTCCTGACTCCCAGTCAGGTACCCTACACGTGTGGTAAAAAGTCATTGGAGGGGGCAGCTGGGTAGCTCAGTGGGTTCAAATATGGCCTCAGACACTTCCCAGCTGTGTGACCCTGGACAAGTCACTTGACCCCCATTGCCTACCCTTACCACTCTTCTGCCTTGGAGCCAGTACACAATATTGTATTGGTAAGGGTTTAAAAAAATGAATGCAGAGAAAAGCATCTAAGTGACTCAATGGACAGAGAGTCAGGCCCAGAGATGGGAGGTCCTAGGTTCAAATTTGGCCTCAGACACTTCCCAGCTGTGTGACCCTGGACAAGTCACTTGACCCCCATTGCCTATCCTTGCCACTCTTCTGCCTTGGAGCCAATGCACAGTATTGACTCCAAGATGGAAGGTAAGGATTTAAAAAAAAAAGTCATTGGAGTAAAAGCTGGCTGTGTAGTAAAGGTCCTTTAATTTAATTTTTTTGTATAACAAGAAAAGTGGGAAGGGGAGTTGTATAGGGAGTATTTATTAAACCCCCTACTATGTGCCAGGCACTCTGCTAAGTACCTTACATATATTATCTCATGTGATCCTGACAACAGTCTTGGGAGGTGACCGCTATCATTATCCCCATTTTATAGATGAGGAAACTGAGGCAAACAGAGGCTTGCTCTGAAGCTGGTTGAACTCAGGTCTTCCTTGCTCCAGACCCAGCTCTCCATCCATCACTCACCCTAGCTAGTGTAATACAGCACAGGTCTAAGAATTACAGTGCCCGGCTCCAGTAATCTCTGTTCTGTGCCCGAAGGTCACTCTGGGCTGCCGTCTGAGGGTAATGAGTCTCCAGTCCCTCCCCCTATTCTAGTATTCTGTCATTCTCAGAGGCATGTTGGGGATCGGAAAAGTCACGCTTGGTTCTCTGAATTTAGACTCCTACAAATTGCCCTCCAGTTCCCATAAACCCCCGTCCGGGTGCCAAAGAGAGTCGAGTAGAGCCCTGTCCACAAGGGCAGGGCCAAAGAGGGCCAACATTGTGAGGAGATGTGAGCCGGATCTGTGTTCTGTTTGGGAAATCGGCCTCTTGTTGGCAGGGCTTCAGAGCAAACTAGAAAGAAAGGACCAATTCTGTGGCTGCCCTGAATGTCATTTGGGGCGGAGAGGGGCATCGTGCTGGCTCAGTGGGAAAAGGACACGCCAAGAGACCTGGAGACGGGGAGGAAAGGGGGAGCAAGGTGGGGAACCCTCCCCCCCATCCACCCCCACTTCTTAAAGACCCCTCTCTCTCCTCTCCCAGCACCTAGAACAAGAGAAGCACGAGTTACGAAGACGATTTGAGAACCGGGAAGGCGAGTGGGAAGGCCGAGTATCAGAGCTGGAGAGCGATGTGAGACAGCTGCAGGTCGAGCTGGAGAAGCAACAGGTTCACCTTCGAGAAGCCGACAGAGAGAAGACGAGGGCAGTCCAGGAACTCTCCGAACAGAACCAAAGACTCTTGGACCAGCTCAGTAGGGTGAGTTATCAGTTAAAAGGAATAAAGTGGATGGGAAGTGACCTGAATGCTGGGGAAAGGAGCTGCCACGGAATGTCTGTTTCTGAAGTTTATGCTGGGGGGGAAGCTGGGTAGCTCAGTGGATTGAGAGTCAGGTCTAGAGACAGGAGGTCCTGGGTTCAAATTCAGCCTCAGACACTTCTCAGCTGTGTGACCCTGGGCAAGTCACTTGACCCCCACTGCCCACCCTTACCACTCTTCCACCTAAGAGCCAATACACAGAAGTTAAGGGTTTTAAAAAAAATGAAGTTTATGCTGGGGATGGAGGGGGGCAGCTAAGTGGCTCAGTGGATAGAGAACTAATCCTACAGATGGGAGATCCTGGGTTCAAATCTGGCCTCAGACACTTCCCAGCTGTGTGACCCTGGGCAAGTCACTTAACCCTCTTTGCCTCCGCTTACCCTTCTTCTGCCTCGGAACCAATACAGAGTGTTGATTCTAGGATGGAAGGTAAAAGTCGTAAAAAATGTTTACGGTGGGAGAAAATACATGCCTGAAATTGGCTGATTGCAACTTCCAATGGTGAGCTTTTTGCAGATGACTTTTGACTCTTCGCCCTGGGAAACTTTAAGGGAGTTGGCAGGTTCTTTCTCATTGAGATCTCCAAGCAAAAGCAAAGATGACCAACTTGTGAAATATGGAGAAGAGGATTCCTTTAGTATACAGATTAGTATAGTTGGACTAGTGAGCTCTGTGCTCCCTTCCAACTGCTTGTGATTCTCTGAAGGCAGTACTGTTTAGCATGAGGAAAACTGGCCTGGATTTTAATTTCTGGCCCTCTTGTGTCCATTGCACGGTTGTGTCTGACTCTTCAAGACCCTGTGGACCGTGATGCCCACGAGGTTCTCTTGGCATCCATACCAGAGCAGCTTGCCATTTCCTTCTTCTATGGATTAAGGCAAACAGAAGCTTACATGCCCAGGGTCATACAACTAGTAAATGTCTGAGGCTGGATTTGAACTCAAGTCTTCCTGACTCTAGACTGAACACTCTATCCACTGAGCCACCTGTTTGTCGTCCATTCATTTCAGTCATGTGCAGCTCTTTGTGACTCCATTTGGGGTTTCCTTGGCAAAGATAGCAGAATTGTTTATAATTTCCTTCTCCAACTCATTTGACAGATTAGGCAACTGAGGAAGCAGGGTTAATTAATTTTTAATTAATTTATTTCCAGGGTTATTTAATATGCTCAGGGTCATGCAACCAGGAAGTGTTTGGGACCAGATTTGAACTCAAGTCTTCCTGACTCTAAATCTAGTACTCTATTTACTGTGCCACCTTGTAAAAGGGACATAAATGTGATTATTTATTTATTTATTATTTATTAATTAAGAAAATTTTTCCATGGTTATGTGATTCATGTTCTTTCCCTCCCTTCCTTCCACCCCCTCCCATAGCCAAGACATAATTCCACTGAGTTTTACATGTCTATATATTTATATAATTTAATATATTTTTTATTTTATATATATTATATAATATATAATTATATAATTTTATTTCTGTATTATATAATATATAATTATATAATTTTATTT